>NC_142676.1:23615130-23915130 GCF_964200805.1 Pocillopora damicornis
CGATCGGGTTCCAATTATATTATGAATTGGACGAATAGAATATTTTTACCTGTTCCTGTGAAGCGAAGTGACGGTCTGAACTATCTGCAGACCAGTAAGAGAAATCGTATGTAAAATCTTTGTCTTCGCTCTGAAATCAAAGAAGCTGAAATTCAATTTCTTCGTCGAATAATTTGGAACAACCACAACTGCAGTAAAATAACCTCCTACGTACAGCGACGAGAAAACATGAAATTTCACTTACACCAGGGTTTGTGATTGTCGTCTTCTTGCCTTCCATTTGGATACAAACTTTGGCATCCATGTCTCGCTCCCTGAAATTACCAACGGATACATTTTACAGATATTTAAACGCCAGACATCGATCACCGAGAATTTTCAACCGGCGTTCTGCTAGAACGGCCGAATCAATTGCTTCATTTTGACTTACCTTTTATTAAGGGGCCTCACTCTTACTGCTACCTTGACCGAGGCCATGTCGATTGTATTATTTCCTTTCCCTTAAGTCATTTCAAACATCTTGATCGTTATAAATCAAAGCCTGCAAAATACTGTGAACAATTTATTCCGAATCATAACTAATAACACAGTCTCGATCAGTCTCAATTTCTTCATACGCGAGCCTGCGCACACTCGACTGACCACTTTGATGTCATTCGATCCCAGATTACCTGACTGTTCTCCTTGGTAGAATGGTAACTAATCGGTCTAACACTACCGTGAATGAGTCGTGTTCAAATGAACATGAACATCGATATGTACCAGTTTTTTATGTATTTTCTTTTGTTCTTTTTTTCCCGTTGATCACATAACTATGTGGATTTCGGTGATGCTGATAAATTTAGCTGCATTCTAAAAACTAACGCAGTAACTGGCTCACAAATAACCGATGGTTATATTTCAAAAAAAAAAAAACATTGTAAAAAAAATTAACTGACAGCATTTTAATCTTGTATCGTTGACATGACTGATCATCAGGTAAGTTCTCTTCACAGTTTTGATACACCGTTATTCAGACTACCAATGAGATTTTAAGGTTTAGAGGTACGAAACTATGTCCGCGTGCGAAAATAGCTAGTTGAAATATGTGTTGTTTTTCACTGGCATAAAATTTTGATGAAACGTTAGATTCCGACAAACTTGTCTTCGAAGACAACACCAGTTTAAGCATTCCTACTGATCAAAATAGTTAGCTGCATTCTAAAAGCTAACGCACTAACTGGCTCACAAATAACCGATGGTTATATTTCAAACAAAAAAAAAACATTGTAAAAAAATTAACTGACAGCATTTTAATCTTGTATCGACTACTAATCATTTTTTTGTTTTCCAATTTATCTGTTTTCAGGTTATTCTATCACACAGCCCAAAAACTTGAAGGCATCATCTTTGTCGAAAAAGCGTCTTCTGAAAGTAAGTACTGATAATTAATAGTGCCACACTCATCGACACGTCAATTATTGTAAGTTGCTGACGGAAACGACCATCCATGTGAGGGAGGAATCGGTTGGAATTACCCTTCTTAGAGGCATCGAAGACGACACCCGTTTGGTCATTCCTACTGATCAAAATAATACAGGGGTTTAGCAAGTATTTCGAAAAGTTTAGTAGATGGTTGAAAAAAAATCAGTTCTGATACACCCAAAATAAATAGATCATTCTACGTTTTTCAGGTATTTCTGACGTTATTTCTCATTTTCGACTTAGTCAAACCAGTAAATCGCGTTAGAAAATGAAACTTGTCTCTCGTCAAAGTCTTTAAATAACATCTCTGGTATTCAAGGAAGTTTTATGCCTCGTCACGATTATTTGCAAACAAACATCTACTTGATATCGACATTTGACTTCATCGGCTGATCTTGGTTTTGGCGTTTACTTTTTGGCTTGAGGTTAGTTGGCAACAATTGTTTTTCAATGTTTTACTTGTCATCAACAGTTTTTGACAAAATAAGACTTTCTACACAAATTATGGAATGTGTAAATGAAATCGGGTGGTAGCTTCGTTCGTGGAACATATCAACATTTTGAGAAATCCTTGTTCCTATACTAATCATTTTTTGTTTTCTAATTTATCTGTTTTCAGGTTATTCTATCACAGATCCCAAAAACTTGAAAGCATCTTCTTTGTCGTAAAAGCGTCTCCTTAAAGTAAGTGTTGATAATTAATCGTGCCACACTCATCGACACGTCAATTATTGTAAGTTGCTTACGGAAACGACCATCCATGTAAGAGAGGAATCGGTTGGAATTTTCCTTTTTTAGGGGCATCGAAGACGACAACTGTTTTATCATTCCTACTTATCAAAATAAAACAGGGGTTTTAACAAGTATTTCGAAAAGTTTAGTAGATGGTTGAAAAAAAAAACAGTGCTTGAAAACACCCTACATAAATAGATCATTCAACGTTATTCGGGCATTTCTGACGTTATTTCTCATTTTCGACTCAGCCAAACCAGTAAATCGAGCTAGAAAGTGAAACTTGTCTCTCGTCAAAGTCTTTAAATAACATCTCTGGTATTCAAGGAAGTTTTATGCCTCGTCACGATAATTTGTAAACAATCATCTACTTGATATCGACTTCGGTTGTGCAACATGTCAACCTTTTGAGAAATCATTGTTCCTATATATACCAATCATTTTTGTTTTCCAATTTATCTGTTTCCAGGTTATTCTATCACACAGCCCATAAACTTGAAGGCATCATCTTTGTCGAACAAGCGTCTCCTGAAAGTAAGTACTAGTAATTAATCTTACCGCACTGATCGACACGTCAATTACTGTTGTTGATGGTAACTACCATCCATGTAAGAAAGGAATCGGTTGGAATTGCCCTTTTTAGAGGCATTTTCAATTGTTATCTCAAAAACTATATGAATAAAATTATATTCATTCTGTAAATGATATTTGAAGAATTGATCAGCACACTAAAGTAGATTGTGAGCCAAAAAAATTGAAACCTGCATGGAAACTAACTTGGAATTAGCGCCTAACGTAATCTAGCAGGCACGCGTTCAAACCTAGTTGGAGCGTGAAATTTTCAAGTCTCATGACCAGTTCTACAATGATAGCAAATATCACCTTTAGCAATTATCATTCGTGAGATTGAGGGCGGTCGCTGTTGCCATCAAACGTTACTTCTCGAGAAGGAAAATTTCAGTTTCTCAGAAGCATATGACAAACGATCGAAGACCATGTGAAAACAAATATAAACCGCTGTTTTTTAAACTCGTCGTGAGGAACCTTCAAGAAATCGGCTTTGATAAAAAAAAAATACACCTTTAGACTGAGAATTTTCTTCCTTCCTCACACCTGATAGATTCAGTCACCGTGAGAACTTTTGTGCGAATTTGTTAAATGCGTCTAATTTCAATTTTTTGATAGACACGTTTCCGACTGAAACTGAATTGATGTAACCCCACTATCAACCTTAACATTTTATTCATTCTCTAGCTATCTTCTGAACGATTAGACACTGATGTGAGTGGTTTAACTTAAAAGTAACAAGAAAAATCCACTATGTGATGACAGATGTAGAATAAGCGAAACGTTCAATTAATGAACGAGGCGTTGCCGAATGTAGCATGAAGAATTTTGAGTTAATTCTACACCCAAAGATTGTTCATGTTTGTCAATAAATCACGAACTAGAGACCGTAAACCAATATGACACTCAAAGTTAGTGTTTTGTATTGACAAAACAAAGATCTCGAGGGAGCAATGGAAGCGGTGGCAGTTAAAAGCAAAAATATGAGTAATTGTTAAATGGACAAACAATAATTTACCAAGAAATAAGACCTCGTGACTCGGTGAATTGGCAGTAAAAGACCAAATGAGACGAATCTGATTCAGTGGATCAATCGCTCAGGGATCAGTAGTTTGGTGGACCTTATGTGGTTGGTGGTTGGTGAAAAGTTTTCTTCACAGCTGTGCTTGGGCTCGTCATGCAAGTAAGAAAATATGGTGTTGCGTGACGAACCCAGACGAGAGCTCTGAAGAAGACAAGGCGGATATATTTTCGATCAGGAGAATATTACACAAGAATAAAACGATCACAAAAGACAACGTTACATAGTTTCATGGGGAATTTTTAATGGTGTCCCTCTGTGCACGATCATGACTTCCTGTGGTCAGAGGCGAACATTTCCACTATAGCTACAGAAAAAACACCTGGCTTTTTTGCTACAAAAGAATACAAATTTAGCTAAAAAAAAGTCAGTTCATATTTTCCAGTGTTTAGACCGTAAGTTGGTGTGTATATTCTTGTTGTACAGGAACCGTAAAGGAGCCGTACGTCCGGTGAGATGTAAACTCCCAGCAATCATGGCGGAGGGTTCAAGCAAAGCTTTAGATGACATCACACCACCTGTTGAAGGAAAAGAAGAAGAAGAAGAAGAAGAAGAAGAAGAAGAAGAAGAAGAAAAAGAAGAAGAAGAAGAAGAAGAAGAAGAAATAGTAACTCTTGATTTTGATGACGACACTTTGACAGGTGAGCTTAGTGTGGCTTTCTTTTCAAGACGAGTCTTCGTAATCATGTTTCCTGTGTTATAACCTGGGTACGTTTTGCTTGATTTGTTTTCTTTAGCTTTTTTTCCTTCTCTTTGAAGTTATTTCGGGTAAGATTTCTTTCTGTGATGCAAGCACTTTGCAATGAAAACAGTCTGAAGTGACGAGATTTGTTCTTTGGCAATATATTCTACACGGAGGTCTACCACCTCATGTACCAGAGTCTTTTTGAAAGACAGTTTGTGAAAATAAAGAAGATAAACTTATTTTATCCCGGCCCTTTTGTTTTCAAATACCTTGGCCACAAGCGGTAGTAGTTTTCGATTTAATGCATGTTGCTTAAATTTTTTTGTTTCAGCGATAGTTGAATGAAGAATGAAGGTAACAAGGTTTGTCTAAAAGGAGATTTTCTCAACGCCTCTCACTTTTACACGGAAGGAATTAAAGTGAAATGCGGAAACAAAGAATTGAAGGCCAAACTGTACAACAACAGGGCGACAGTACATTTCAAATTAGGTGAGAATTATTTAGGCTTTTATCATTTTAGCGTACTTCGTTTCTCCACTTGGCTGTTGGCCTCACTGAGTCCGTGAGGTAGTTCATGTAGGCATGTTTGTGTTTAGAATCTGTTCACGGCATCTTTATCTTGTAATACTCCCATGGAACTTGAGTCAGATTTCGTTGTCCTCACCAACGCTGATATTTATAATCTTTTCCCTGCTTAATTAACATTTCTATTGTTTTTTCGCTTTTTCTTGCCGACTCAGATACCCAGATCGACTACATAATACTGAAAGCAACATAATTTCCACTCAATTAAACCTATCATTTGAGCTTTGGAAACGAATTTTTGGAAGAGTATAGCACATGTTTGTGACACATCATTTGTTGTGTTTCTTAGATTTCCCAGATATAATTCCTTCTGTGTGTGAAATATTCCGTCGCTTATAAAATCAGCCGTTTAATACGATTACCGACCTACGGCCTTTTTTCTTCTTTATGTTCAGTTTTTTATAACTACAGTCAAAGCTGTAATCAGCGGTCACCCACAGAGAATGGCGGATGACCGCTTAACACAGCCTCCAAAGAATGGGGGGTGATATAAAAAACGATAAAAAATACCATTTTATGCCATAATATACCATTTAACGTACAAAAACTCGCTCAAAAATACCACCAAAATTGATATACAGATATACAGATTGAAGTTTACTTGAAAGATTATTCTTAGTTTTATTTGAGTAGAACTTTGAGTGGAACTTTCCGCTTAAAGTGACCGCTCGGTTTCTGCAGGTGGAAGACAATGAGGACAGGTCGTTGGGTCTAACTCAAAAGTGACCACGACTACTTAACCCTTTAACTCCCATGAGTGACCAAGACAGAATTTCTCCTTACAATGTCAATACAATATCAAGCAGACAAGTGATGAGAATGAAGAAAATATCAGTTAGGGTATTATTGTAATTGGTTGATCCAATACCAGATGCTCAGAACTAACATCACAAGAACCATATGCCAGACAGTAAGGAGAATTACTAATGAGATCTTGGGAGTTAAGGGATTACTAAGGGGGAATTAGAAGACTTTGACATCCGACCCCTAACAGGGTGACCGCTTACGGTGTCGCTTAATACAGGTTCGACTGGACGTTCTGCTATCAGATTACAATTCTCTTGTAGGCAACTACCAGGAGTCACTGAGAGATGCAACAGCTGCCTATCGATTGCAACCAACATACCTGAAGGCAATGATTAGAGGTATTTTTTTTTCTTATTTTTTTGAGCGGAAAACTACCTCGCACTCCACGGTCTGGAATGCACGTTACTGAGTGGGGTCTCACATGACTGGTGAAAGTGGCATTAGGCGCTGTTTTTTGGGCAGATACTTTTACTCTGTAGCTCCAAACTTCGATTTCAGAGCAAGAAATTGAAATGAGAAGATTTTAAAACTAAGACTGCTAAGATCTCATTACCAGTCCTCTCCCTAAAGTCGAGAGTACCACGCCCATCGGCACCCTTCTGCTATGATTGACAGCTCACTGATACTCATCTTTCGAAGCAAAGTGCTTAGGATACATTTTTATTTTTTACAGAGAATTAAGGGAATCACCGTAACGTTTACTTAAATTTTTGCAAACATCGCACAACTCTTTCACAATTTGATAAGTTTCCAAAAACCAACGAGGAGAAAAATTACAACAATTTATTTTTTACCTCGGCAAAGGAAAACTGTTTTAGAAAAACCTCTTCCACATAGATACGATCTAATAATGTTAACTGTGTTATTTTGAATAGGAGCAAGCGCCTGTCTTGAGCTGAATAAGCCTGAAGAAGCTCTCAGGTGGAGTGTCCAAGGATTAGCAGTATCCTTTTGACAAATCTAAAATACAAAGAACTTGATCCCTCTTAGTATGTCAACTATGTAAGTTAAAATAGTCAGTGTTCAGAATCATGGCGCATAAACACCATTTGGAAGCCTATCGAAATATTGAAAGCATCTTGCTTCTTCAACAAGTGTTGAAATGAAAAAGGCTTTCCAAGTTTACGGAATAAACTTTAATTTTTTTTGTTTTTCTTTTTTACCGATTACATAGAAAACAAGAAATCTGAGAGCCTTATTTCCTGACCGGTAGAGCTTCCGCTGTTTAAAAAGACTGTTATTAAGAATTTACGGATCCCCAATACAGTTCTATAGCAGTATAGTTATTTTTGGCATTATATTTGCATCTTTAACTGCGGATGTGTGAAGATTGAAACGAACGATACCCTGCGGCGACTGAGAGACAGGTCTTTCCACGAATGTTCAAAGTCCAGCAATGTAAGTCTATGGTCTAGTAAATTTTTTCGCATTCTCCTCCTTAGCATCATGTTAAATGTAACATCAGTGCACTAGATGTTGGGGTGTTAGCGGTGATCACGTTGTGGACAATGTCAGTGAGAAGAAATGTCAAAGATAAAAAGATCAGTCGTGCATTGCTGATGATTAGTAATCCTACAGTCAAACATGTATTAAGCGGTCACCCACGGGAATGGTGACCCCTTGATACAGGTTCCAAAGAATGGGGGGTGATCAAGAGTTCTGTTTGTCGACTTAAACCTCTACAACGAGACTTTTTATTTATTACCACATTTCGAGACAAACAAACATTACAACCGAAACAATTACGCAATTTCTTCGCTTTTGTCTTTACACTTTTAAAACCTAAGATGAAGAAAGCAATTGAGATCATAAAGCAAGACCTCCACAATGCAAAAGAACTAGGAGACAGCGCAGACGAGGGAAGTACCTACGACAATCTTGGCTCGGCTTATGACAAGCTGGGTGATTCCAATCAGGCCATAAAGTATCACAAACACCATCTCAGTATTGCTAAGGATCTGGGAGATAGGGCAGGCGAGAACCGTGCTTACCACAGTCTTGGCTCAGCTTATCACAAGATGGGTGATTTCAATCAGGCCATAGAGTACCACAAACAACATCTTAGTATTGCTAAGGAACTGGGAAACAGGGCAGGCCAGGGAAGTGCCTACTACAATCTTGGCTGGGCTACTTATAAGCTGGGCGACTTCAATCAAGCCATAGAGTACCAGAAACAACATCTTAGTATTGTCAAAGAACTGGGAGACAGGGAAGTCGAGGGAAGTGCCTACTACAATCTTGGCTATGCTAGTTATGAGCTGGGTGACTTCAATCAAGCTATAGAGTACTTCAGGAAAAGTCTTAATATTATTAGAGAGCTAGGAGATAAGGCACGCGAGGGAGTGGTCTATAACAATCTTAGCTCGGCTTATCAGAGGCTGGGTGATTTCAATCGAGCCATAGAGTACCACAAACAACATCTTAGTATTGCTAAAGAACTAGGAGATAGGGCAAGCGAGGGAAGTGCGTACAACCATCTTGGCTTTGCTTATTGTGAGATGGGTAATTTCAGTCAAGCCATAGAGTACCACAAACAACATCTTAGTATTGCTAAAGAACTAGGAGATAGGGCAAGCGAGGGAAGTGCGTACAACAATCTTGGCTGCGCTTATTACAATATGGGTGATTTCACTCAAGCCATAGAGTGCCACAAACAACATCTTAGTATTGGTAAGGAACTGGGAGACAGGGCATGCAAGGGAAGTGCCTACAACAATCTCGGCTCCGCTTATAACAAGATGGGCGACTTCAATCATGCCATAGAGTACTTCAGGCAACATCTTAATATTGCTAAAGAACTGGGAGACAGGGCAGGCGAGGGAAGTGCCGACCACAATCTTGGCTCAGCTTATCACAAGATGGGTGATTTCAATCAAGCCATAGAGTGCCACAAACAACATCTTAGTATTGCTAAAGAACTGGGAAACAGGGCAGGCCAGGGAAGTGCCTACTACAATCTTGGCTGGGCTACTTATAAGCTGGGCGACTTCAATCAAGCCATAGAGTACCAGAAACAACATCTTAGTATTGCCAAAGAACTGGGAGACAGGGCAGGCGAGGGAAGTGCCGACCACAATCTTGGCTCAGCTTATCACAAGATGGGTGATTTCAATCAAGCCATAGAGTACCACAAACAACATCTTAGTATTGCTAAGGAACTGGGAAACAGGGCAGGCCAGGGAAGTGCCTACTACAATCTTGGCTGGGCTACTTATAAGCTGGGCGACTTCAATCAAGCCATAGAGTACCAGAAACAACATCTTAGTATTGTCAAAGAACTGGGAGACAGGGAAGTCGAGGGAATTGCCTACTACAATCTTGGCTATGTTAGTTATGAGCTGGGTGACTTCAATCAAGCTATAGAGTACTTCAGGAAAAGTCTTAATATTATTAGAGAGCTAGGAGATAAGGCACGCGAGGGAGTGGTCTATAACAATCTTAGCTCGGCTTATCAGAGGCTGGGTGATTTCAATCGAGCCATAGAGTACCACAAACAACATCTTAGTATTGCTAAAGAACTAGGAGATAGGGCAAGCGAGGGAAGTGCGTACAACCATCTTGGCTTTGCTTATTGTGAGATGGGTAATTTCAATCAAGCCATAGAGTACCACAAACAACATCTTAGTATTGCTAAAGAACTAGGAGATAGGGCAAGCGAGGGAAGTGCGTACAACAATCTTGGCTGCGCTTATTACAATATGGGTGATTTCACTCAAGCCATAGAGTGCCACAAACAACATCTTAGTATTGCTAAGGAACTGGGAGACAGGGCATGCAAGGGAAGTGCCTACAACAATCTTGGCTGGGCTACTTATAAGCTGGGCGACTTCAATCAAGCCATAGAGTACCAGAAACAACATCTTAGTATTGCTAAAGAACTGGGAGACAGGGCAGGCGAGGGAAGTGCGTACAACAATCTTGGCTGCGCTTATTACAATATGGGTGATTTCACTCAAGCCATAGAGTACCACAAACAACATCTTAGTATTGCTAAGGAACTGGGAGACAGGGCATGCGAGGGAAGTATCTACAACAATCTTGGCTCGGCTTATGACAAGCTGGGTGATTCCAATCAAGCCATAAAGTACCACAAACAACATCTTAGTATTGCTAAGGAACTGGGAGACAGGGCAGGCGAGGGACGTGCCTACCACAATCTTGGCTTGGCTACTTATGAGCTGGGCGACTTCAATCAAGTCATAGAGTACCTCAGGCAGCATCTTAATATTGCTAAAGAACTGGGAGACAGGGCAGGCGAGGGAAGTGCCGACCACAACCTTGGCATGGCTACTTATAAGCTGGGCGACTTCAATCAAGCCATAGAGTACCTCAGGCAAGATCTTAATATTGCTAAAGAACTGGGAGACAGGGCAGGCGAGGGAAGTGCCGACCACAGTCTTGGCTCAGCTTATCACAAGATGGGTGATTTCAATCAAGCCATAGAGTACCACAAACAACATCTTAGTATTGCTAAGGAACTGGGAGACAGGGCATGCGAGGGAAGTACCTACAACAATCTTGGCTCGGCTTATGACAAGCTGGGTGATTCCAATCAGGCCATAAAGTATCACAAACACTATCTCAGTATTGCTAAGGAACTTGGAGATAGGGAAGACGAGTACCGTACCTACCACAATCTTGGTTCGGCTTATCAAATGGTGGGTTATTTCAATCAAGCCATAGAGTACCACAAACAACATCTTAGTATTGCTAAACAACTGGGAGACAAAGCAGGTGAGGGACATGCTTACAACCATCTTTTCGCGACAAGTTACGAGTTGGGTGACCTCAATCAAGCCATAGAGTATCTCAGGCAACATCTTAACATTGCTAAACAACTGAGAGACAGGGCAGACGAAGGACATGACTGCCACAATCTTGGCTCCGTTTATCAGAAGCTGGGTGATTTCAGTCAAGCCATAAAGTACCACAAACAACATCTTAGTATTGCTAAGGAACTGGGAGACAGGGCAGGCGAGGGACGTGCCTACCACAATCTTGGCTTGGCTACTTATGAGCTGGGCGACTTCAATCAAGCCATAGAGTACCTCAGGCAGCATCTTAATATTGCTAAAGAACTGGGAGACAGGGCAGGCGAGGGAAGTGCCGACCACAGTCTTGGCTCAGCTTATCACAAGATGGGTGATTTCAATCAAGCCATAGAGTACCACAAACAACATCTTAGTATTGCTAAAGAACTAGGAGACAGGGCAAGCGAGGGAAGTGCGTACAACAATCTTGGCTGCGCTTATTACAATATGGGTGATTTCACTCAAGCCATAGAGTACCACAAACAACATCTTAGTATTGCTAAGGAACTGGGAGACAGGGCATGCAAGGGAAGTGCCTACAACAATCTCGGCTCCGCTTATAACAAGATGGGCGACTTCAATCATGCCATAGAGTACTTCAGGCAACATCTTAATATTGCTAAAGAACTGGGAGACAGGGCAGGCGAGGGAAGTGCCGACCACAATCTTGGCTCAGCTTATCACAAGATGGGTGATTTCAATCAAGCCATAGAGTGCCACAAACAACATCTTAGTATTGCTAAAGAACTGGGAAACAGGGCAGGCCAGGGAAGTGCCTACTACAATCTTGGCTGGGCTACTTATAAGCTGGGCGACTTCAATCAAGCCATAGAGTACCAGAAACAACATCTTAGTATTGTCAAAGAACTGGGAGACAGGGCAGGCGAGGGAAGTGCCCACTACAATCTTGGCTATGCTAGTTATGAGCTGGGTGACTTCAATCAAGCTATAGAGTACTTCAGGAAAAGTCTTAATATTATTAGAGAGCTAGGAGATAAGGCACGCGAGGGAGTGGTCTATAACAATCTTAGCTCGGCTTATCAGAGGCTGGGTGATTTCAATCGAGCCATAGAGTACCTCAGGCAACATCTTAGTATTGCTAAAGAACCGGAAGACAGGACAGGGGAAGAGTGTGCCTTTCTCCTGCTTGGTAAGGCTTATCACGACTTGGGTGATTTTAATCATGCCATAGAGAACGCCATCAAATGTCTAAGTATTGCTAGAAAACCGCTAGTTAGGTCAAACGCTTTAAAAGTTGTTGGTATGAGTTATATGTCAATGGGTAAATTGCTTCAAGCCATGCAGTTTTTCCAGGATTACCTTGATATCGCTAAACGCATAGGGGACAGGAAAAACGAGGCTGAAGCCTATGTCCTTATTGGAACTGTTAATGCTCGACGGGATGATTTTAACCAGGCAACAGAGTATCTTGAGAAAGCGCTTACCATGGCCAAAGAACTGAGAGACCAGGGAATCGAGGCAATGGTCTACGCCAGTTTTGGGGAAGTTCTTCATAAACAGGGTGACTTTGAACGAGCCATCGAGTACGACAAGAAATGTCTTAAAATGGTTCAGAAATCGGGGCAGAGAATAATCGTGGGAAATTGTTTAGCCAATTTAGGTCGTAATTATGAGAGCTCTGGAGACTTGCATCAAGCGTTTAATTATTATCAACGCAGTACTAAACTTTTCAATGAGTTGAGAGTTCTGCAAGTTGACGATGCGTTGAAAATAATCTTCCGCAATGCACGTCAAGACATTTATCAGTCACTCTGCAGAACTTTGCTTAAGCTGTCAAAATTCGACGAGGCATTGTGTGCTGCGGACCAAGGACGAGCCGAGGCCTTGTTGGATCTCATCAAACTACGATATGGATCCCAACTGGCAGTTTCTGGATCAGTTGAGGCTGAACCAGGGATCTCCGAAATGGTCACTTATATCACTGGTCCGACGCTTTTTGTTGCACTATTAGGAAACGCAGTTAACCTGTGGGTAATCAGGAAAGACGGGAATATACTGTTTACACAGAAAGAAGTGAACTATCTCCTTGGAGATGCGACCGACTATTTGAATTGCTTAAGGAAGAAGACTTACGAGGAAATTCGAGGAAGATTCAGGGTAATCTGCGAGAACCGCACATTAGACGGGTCAAGTACCGAACAAGAATTGCCACCCGCCGAGGAAAGAGGAGAAGAAACAGGAAACCCATTACAGTCTGACGAGAATCCTCTGCGTCTCTTTCATAAGTGCATCATAACTCCTATTTCAAATTTGATCGAAGATGAAGAGTTGGTTGTCGTTCCTGATGGTCCACTGTGCCTCGCCCCTTTTGCCGCATTTTTGGATTCCGAATCAAAGTACCTCAGTGAGTCCATGAGGATACGCATTCTTCCGTCATTGATGTGTATGAAACTGATCAACGCTTCTCCCAAAGAATATCACAACAAGAGTGGGGCGTTGCTCGTAGGAGATCCATGTCTAGAAGACTTTACCACCTTGCTAGGAGAGAATAGATATTTGCCCTTGCCCTCCGCCAAAAAGGAAGTGGAGATGATCGGAAATATGCTTGGTATCCACCCACTTACAGGAAAAGAGGCAACCAAGGCTGAGGTACTGAAGAGAATCGGTTCGGTTGCTTTGGTGCACATTGCTGCGCACGGAAAAATCGACACTGGGGAAATTGCATTGGCTCCAAACCCACAACGAAAATACAGAAGACCAGAGGAACAAGATTTCAGGTTAACAATTTCCGATGTTCAAGCAGCGAAGTTGCGTGCAAAGCTTGTTGTGCTAAGCTGTTGTCACAGTGCCCAAGGCAAGGTGTCAAGTGAGGGTGTGGTCGGCATTGCACGGGCTTTCCTCGGTGCTGGTGCTCGTTCTGTTCTGGTCGCACTCTGGTCAATTAATGACGAGGCCACCATGGAGTTTATGAGAAGCTTTTACCAACATCTGAAAGATGGAGACAGCGCCAGCGTGTCACTCAACCGGGCGATGAAATGTCTGCGAGAATCAGAACACTTTAACGCCCCGCGGTTCTGGGCTCCATTTGTACTCATTGGTGACGATGTTACAATCGATTTTAGAGAAATCAATCATGAATCGTGAGTAGCAATTTATAAGTAGGACTTCAATAATTCCACCTTCATGTGAAATACTTTAACGAAACTGGGCAAAAAGTTCGATTAGAGCCCTTTCTAAAGAATGGTGGTCACGAGACAGTTTGGCTTTTAGAAGTTGGTGTAGAAGACACAGTTGACGTGAAACATTAGAGTACGCACACAAAAGAACGAGAAAAAAAAGGACAATGAAAATAATAGGTTAACGAGGCGGTGTTTTATTGGCGGCGACGTACTCTCTCCTCTCGACTGAGAAGGAACCGGCATTTCAAAGTAAGCTAAATTTAGTTACTCGAGTTATCAGATGTGTTTTACTCGTGCATTCTCTGCGTATAAAAAAAGCTTTCAAGAGAAGAGAGCACGCATTTACTTCATACGCGGTTCCAAGTGACTTGTTCAGCTCAATGACAGTATTTTCCTTTAATTTCAGATCACAAGAAGAACAATTATCACCAGCGGAAGTAAAGGATCAAGAAGAACTGGAACAGGCGCCATAAAATGAACCCCTTAACGTCCAAGCCACCGATGAAGACCAGTAGAGTAACTTCACGCAACGAGGACATTGAGAAAATGCTTAATAACCTGTGAACTTTACACATGGGTAACTTAACTAGGTCAATTCCGTAAGGTCAAAATGAAGTGAACATAGGATGTCTTAATGAATTGAAACCAAGGCCTGATTTAATAGTAGTGCTTCGCTTTTGTTTAAGCTGAGAATAAGGCATATTATCAATAAGAAAATTTCTGAGTTTTTAATCAATGTAGTTTGTGATACTTTTTAATTTTTCTAATGGAAATTGACTCATATTACAAACTCGCGATCTGCGCCAGTTGTTAATTACATCGCACCGAACAAGATACCTGTGGCCCGCGAAGATTGTGGTTTACTTCTAAACGATTTTTCTGCGTATGTCTCTACTTTAACCTCAGGTGTTAAACACATGTACATATTTAAAAGTTTCAATCTAAGAAAGTTACCGAGTAAGGCAAAAACAAAACTAGATATCATCGATAATAAGCTGAAATGAAAGCGAGAGTTTCTGCAAGTTTGCAGACTTTTTTTTAAAATTTTTAACCTTTTTATTTTGATTCTTTCCCTCGTGGGAAAGGTATGATTGGTTGCACAGCAACATTTTTCACAACAAAGTTTTGCAAATACACATATTTTACAGTTTCTAAGAAAGTTACCGAGTAAGGCAAAAACAAAACTAGATATCATCGATAATAAGCTGAAATGAAAGCGAGAGTTTCTGCAAGTTTGCAGACTTTTTTTTTAAATTTTTAACCTTTTTATTTTGATTCTTTCCCTCGTGGGAAAGGTATGATTGGTTGCACAGCAACATTTTTCACAACAAAGTTTTGCAAATACACATATTTTACAGTTTCTAAGAAAGTTACCGAGTAAGGCAAAAACAAAACTAGATATCATCGATAATAAGCTGAAATGAAAGCGAGAGTTTCTGCAAGTTTGCAGACTTTTTTTTTAAATTTTTAACCTTTTTATTTTGATTCTTTCCCTCGTGGGAAAGGTATGATTGGTTGCACAGCAACATTTTTCACAACAAAGTTTTGCAAATACACATATTTTACAGTTGTCAGTTTCCTCTTTAAAAAGATTTAGGTTATCTAGGCAAGGACATATGTAGTTTCTAGTGACTGCCGTAAAAAAGCCAAACAAAGTTTTAGTCAAAAGGAAACAGTCCGAGTCAATAGGAAAAACTAGTGTGGTGAATTTATTTGTTTTCTACTCATATCTTAAGCCTAGCAGATTGAGATGAAGTACTTTTTTGTTATCACTTATATTTAAAAAGCATAAATAGATGATAATAACAATCACATGATAAATTTGTCTGCAATAATTGATCTTTCAGAGACTTGCTGAGCAGAAGGCTGTCACTGTTGTAGTATAATTACTCTTTGTCTTTGATATTTAACCCTTTCCACCCTAACATCAGTATGTATATTCTCCATACTGATCTCCATACATTTCCTCAGGCAGCAACAAGGAGAATTTATCTAAGAATCAAGTGAGCTTCTTAACTTGGTGATCATTTCCTTTTATTCTAGTGACCTAACTTTTTGATTCAGGGGTGGTATTGTGAGGAGAAACTGGATGCTGGTCACTCTTAGGACTCAAAGATGTTAACTGAACACCTGAAACAGGCTCTGTCAGGATTATTTTTATTTTGGTTTGCATGACTCAAGCCTGAAATTCTGATCAAAACATGATTTTTAAGACATGAATATTTCAAAAATTAACATTTTCTTCAAAGTGAGTGTCAACAAAATCTGAGTTTCTTTTCTTTTAAAGTATGGCATTTGCCCTCCCCCTGACATCTTTTGAATCTATTTTAACCCAGTGATTCCCTGATTGCAGTGCTTATGATGGTGACCATATTCTACCATGACCATCAGGTGTGTTGTATTTGACATCCCACATCCAAGGGGATTCTGTTTTGACAAAACACAAAGATGACATGAAACATGAGACTTTCATAGATGAACCACTGATTTTAAGTACCTAACTCTATACATGTGCCCAGGGATCACCTGGTTTTCAAGGGGGAAAGGAGAGGAGATCTGCCATCACCAACAGAAGTATAAAGGGTTGGCCATAAAAAAAGTTACCGCCAATTAACCTTTAACACCCAGATCAAATTTTTAATTCTCCTTACTGTCAACCATACAGTTCTTATCATGTTAGTTCAGAGAATTTAGTATTGGATCAACTAATTATCCCCAAATTGATATATTTCTTTATTCTCACCACTCATCTGCTTGATATTGTATTGATACTGTAAGGAGAAATTCTGTTTTGGTCACTCATGGGAGTTAAAGTGTGGAGGGGGATCACAAGAATATTACAGAGTCTTGTTGGGGATCAGGTAAATTTTATTGTGACACAAGAAAAATCCTCGAACCCCCCTGCCCCCCTGACCCTCCCTGCTCCCCTGACCCCCCCTGCCCCCCCCCTAAGTCTGCCAAGGATAAATAATGACCAGTCCCACAACCATAATTCACAATGAGAAAATTGCTACGAATTATTCACACTCAAAAAATAACAAGGAAGAACTTTTACTTTCAAACAAATTTGGAAATTCATGATGTGAACTGAAAAGAGGAGACCTTTATGCTAAATTGCCTGAACACAAGCAAGGAATCTTACCATCTTTGGTGTATGGCAAAGGTGGGACATCAAATGGAAGCTGTACACTATAACTTGACCACTTTTCATTACTTTCCTGTTTTCCTTTCACGTGAAAGTATTTGCTTTCAGGATCCTGTTGATAAAATGACAGTTCACTATTGAGTCATAGATGGAATCTGGATCAAAAAGGGTACAGTCACAGGAAAGAATTTTCTTTCATTTGTCCAACTGAAACGCTGGAGATAACTAAACAAAATACCTGGTCTTTGGGTAGAAACAAAACTCCAATCTCATACGAGCGAATCATAAGTTGTTGACCATTTTTTTCCAAAGTTCCCCAGGCTGCTTTAGACAAATTTGCACTGAAAATAATTAAATGTAAATGAGGAAGAGAAAAAATGCAAAAACTGTGCATAAATTTCAAGACAACATCTATCCTTTTTAAGACTCCAACCATCTTTCATTTTCAAAACATTGCCTTTTCAAAATAACTGGCTTGACATTCTGTTTTGGCCAATCAGAAATAGCCCACAGATAGACAGGGGAAATCCAAAGTTTGCTCTTGTTCTAGCCAAATTAGATAGACTATAAACACCATGAGGGTAAACCCAAGGGGTTTCAAAAGGAGAACAGACAATTTTTGGATTCTTTTAATCATATCAGTAATGCCCTTAGACGACAGCGAAGGCAAACCTGAAAAGATTCTGCTGTTATACTGAAATAATCTTTGAACAAACTTTGAACAGCCCCAAAGACAAAGATGTGTGGAAGTTCCACCTTCTAAATTTTCTAGAGCAGCATAACTAAATAAAGATAAATTGCAGAGAGGACTCAGTTTTTAACACCTTGTCACAAGAAACCAGCTCATTCGGCTCCAATCTGGGGATACCCTGGTGTATGTTTTGATGTGAGGAGAGGCATGACTTCTACCACAGGAATGAGACTTCCAAGAGCTGAAAAAACCAAAAGTGAGAAAAGCAAAAATCCATCAGATCTGTCAAGAATGTAAGAAGAGCTATGCTAACACAACAGAGTTAGCTACTTGGGTAAAGCAGAGATTTCTTGGATGTAACATTTTAATAGATCTATGGCTTTTGATTATTAGCCTACACCCCAGTATGGTCCAATTGAAAAAAGAAACAGAGAAAAATAGCCATTTTGTCAAGCAGATTGAGGGGAGTGACTGATGTGCTCTACTCCAAATTGAAAGGACTAGAAACATTCCCTGCCTGGGTTTCCTGACAGAACAATTGAAATTAATCTCCCCACACAGTGGTGGATACTGATAAAAAGCCACCTGCTAGATGAAAGACTCCATAATTAAAGTTTGGAAGATTTTCCTCAAATTCAGGGAGGGTATGGGTGGTGAAGGGTAAAATTGCAATGCCACACTAGTGGATTTCATGCCATGTGAACTGGGACGAAGCTAAGGTTGACAAAAACCCATCTAATCTGAAAACAAACTAAGGATGACTTACCAAAAGAAACTCGGAAGATAAGGCTGCTTCAAAGCTGTCTTGGAACTGTATGGTATTGAGCCACCAGCTACAGAGAAAGAAAACTATCAGAGATCACACATTTATACTTAGAAATGAAACTTGAACCACAAAGAGTATGCTGTGAAGTGTTTAGAAGAAGAAAATATATATAGAAAGAAATACATAACTCAAACAATGTGGATACTTTTGGTGCTTCTACAAACTGCAGTAATTAATTTAAATTTACTCACATGTGCATCCCTAGATTTTTGGTGATTAAGATAATAATGATAATGAAAAAATAATAATAATTAAACTAATAATAATAATAATGATAATAATAAATCCAGTGTGTTCCAATTGAAGTTGAAGGAATTGAACCCAGGCCATCAGTTTACAAGTCCAGCACTCTAACCACTTAGCCACTCTCCCTCAACAGATACACTTAATTTAGGTTATATCTTATACCTGGGTAACCTTACAAACTGCACCGCACATTGTCCACTGTTGGAAAAACCTGCCAATAAAACATGATGAATCAAGAAGAAAAAAATTTCCACAAAATTCTGATCCAGAACAAAAAACTTGCATACTTGCAAATTAAATCAGTGTTCAGTTTCCAACCATAATGGAGATTGAGAAACATACTAACCAGATGCAGAGGGGGACTGGACATCATGTTACCAGAACATGTGGACAAGCTCTGTAACCATTCAGAACACAGCCAACGGTCCTTGTCATTCCCAAGGGAACCTATGCTGGAAAACTGACCAATCACAGGCCACTTGGAGCTGATGTCATCAGAGCTAGGTCCATGTTGGTGAAGAACCTAAGTTTCAAAGACAATTATCTTATTCTTAAGGTATTGCTACAGTAGATGAATTCAAAATTTGTTCAATTCCATTGAGTGAAACTTTAATGCTCCTTTAGACAGGCACCTAACTTTGCTAAAGGGTGATATTTGCTAACAACTCAAACAAATTCCAAATTTTAGACTTCTTAATTTATACCAATAATTCATGATCACCTTACGAAGTTTAAGAGTGTTACTGAGTGTTTAAATTTGGAAAGCTATCTGGCTTACTTTTCAGAAGAAATTTGATTTCTTTAGGCAAAAACCCCTCATTTATCACTTCCTTTTCCCTGTTATGTGATATATCTAAAACTCTAACTAACCAATAAAATACAAAACGGTATGAAATTGACCAGCTATATAAATTTTAACCATCCCTGTAATTGTCCAAAAAATTTCTCTTTCCCCTCTGACCAAAACTTTTTTTGACCCTCCCTTGACCTGTAAGAGTTTTTCTCCCATTGGCCTTTCCTGATCTGAGCTAAAACAAAAAAGTATCCTGTCACACATATCACAACAGAGTACAAAAACTACCATAAGTTGCAATCTCTGTACAAAGAAAAATGCACACATGACCTGATCTTACATACTCCATGATCAAAAATAAAATCCACATGCCAAACTATTATGAGTTAGTTGGGCAATTTCCTTACCAATAAATCCTCTTTAAAATTAGTTGGTGAATAGTTTGCATATTCTTCATCAGATAACTTGGAAAGTTTAGGAAACACTGGACTCATCCAAACCCTGAAAAAGAAACAAATGAATACAACAAGCCATGTTGTGCAGGAAGAAGGAAAATTTCCTCAAGAATCAAATGAATGCAGTTATTGCACCAACCATTACACTCATGAATCTTCTGCATGTGAGTATATCCTTTAAACTAGGATTTTACCTAAGCTAAGCATGATTTTTGTTAATTTTAATTATAAATTAATGCAGTCAGTTCCACTAACATTTTCAAGTTATTAAATCCTGTTTCCATTGTTTGGTATGGTTCTCAAAAAAGGCCAAAAAGGGAGAATTACAGAAGGAAATGTTTAACAAGTTTGCTCTTCACTTACGGTGTGCTTCCTCTTCATTTGATGACATATTCAAGGGGAATGCACCTTTTTAAAAAAAAAAAAATTCAGAACAAATAATTTTGATGTACCCTTGTGTTTTCTGGTCCCAGTCCATGGCAATGAGATTTGCTGTGGTGATCACAACTCTTAAGCCCTCTTTGTACAACAATAGCATCATTTTGCTGAAAAAAAAAATCATGAGTCAGAACTTATTTTTTTAAAAGCCTGAGAAAATAAATGCATTGCCTTTGTAAGGAGAGAAGCTCTCAATTAGCCATTAATTTTTGGTTTCTACTGCAGTGTTGACGAATGGGTACACATTTGCCGTTTTTTTTTTTTTATGCAGCTGGCTGCATAAAACTTCATACAGTGGATTACATGGAAATTCCCTTACCTGGTGATATGGGCCATATATGGTCCAAGTATGGAAATGGTATGGCATAAACTATGGCCCATATATGGGTAGTATATGGCTTTAGTATGGGCTATTACTTCCATATCAAAACCATATATGCCACTGTCTTCATTCAGTTTTGATTCTATTGTATTTAACTATGGGATTGCTATGTATTTGGCACAGTTCCATAGATTTCCCATAGTATCTGGTATGGGAATGATATGGATCAGCCCCATACCAATACCATATGATCCCTGACCCTTTTTTATGGGAATGCTATGTATTTGGCACAGTTCCATATAATTCCCATATGATTGCAACTTTTAAGCCCTCTTTGTTTAATGTGCATAATTATATTTTCCTCATTCTCCTCACCTGCCAGCTTGATATTGTATCAATATTGTAGAGTTACTTTGTGGCTATATTATCTTAGTTGATAGTATCAACCAACTAGTGATTCTCAGAAGCAGGTGTTCCAATCATGTCACAGCTTTATTTTTCAGGCTTCTTTTTCTGCTATTTCTTTAATTGCAGTTTATAAATGAGATCACTTTTTTACTTTTTTTATACATGTATTGCCATTTGCAAGTCAAAATGTGATTTTAAACTTGTGGATATGCGATAGCATAGACACAAGTTGTTGTGGGCACTTTGGGATATGCAAATTGGCATGTACTCCTTGTAATTAGTTGTAATTAGTCAGCTCTGAACTCTAGATCTATCCTTCTGAAGAAGTCCGAAGTCCGAAGTCCTGGCACCATTGTGATTGCATCAATCAATGGTTATTGTCTTTACACGGCTGTTTCAACATTCACTAAATTGAAGTGGACTTTGAATGTTTCAGATTAGTGCTATGATCAACTCGAGGACCAAATTTGAAGGGTCTTTGAATCGTCCATGCACTAAACATAACAAGGAGCAGCAAGAATCATGAAGAGTTTGTGAGTGACAGAGCAAGCTGTTACCATGGAAATTCCCACAAAAACATGTACCCATGACTTTAAAAAAAAATGTTCATTTACAGCATTATAAAAAAAGGGGAAAAAATGTACATAACAAAATAAATTAAGATATAAAAATGTCTCCCACTAAAAATTGAATGCAGACACTCTGTCTGCAGAGACTTAAGTTTATCCATATCACCACTACAGTCACTACGTACATCACTAACTAGAAATGCTCAGGAAAAATAAGCAACTTATACCATATGCTGCATTTGGCATTTGAGAAGTAATCACATTGTCAGCAAAGTTTATCAAATCATTAGCTTATACAGCTGTTTCGACATTAACTAAATCGAAATGGACTTCAAATGTTTCAGATTAGTGCTATGATCAACTTGAAGACTGAATTTAAGGGGTCTTTGAAATGTGAAGGCGTTACCATAACGAGGAGCATTGTAAAAGTGTGAGCAACATTTTTTTTTTCAAGCCAGCTGCTTTGATCAAATTTTCTTTCCCTATATTTGGATGGAAAGGCTACTTACTTCGCACAAGAATTTTGTTAAAGGAACTGCTATATCATATAAAACCCTACACCCTAGTAGTATAAACAAACAAACAATAATCAAAGGGTGCCTGTGGAATCAGAATGCGTGATGAAAGATTGCTATTATGGACACCAAAATTAATGATAGTCCCAGAGGTCTTTGATGTAAAATAATAGTTCATTGTGTTCTGTTACCTCCTGTCACATCATACTGTAGGATTTAGTGGCCCCCAGCTGACCATGAGCAAAAATACAGGCATTGTAACCCTCAAACGCTGCCTTATCACATCAGTACCCAAATCTTCAAACATCTGAAGGAATAACAGAGTACAAAGTAAATTTCAAGCTTTTTTAAGATTTTAGTTACACTTAAAATTTCAAACTTCCAAAACTTGCCAGTTTACAAAGACCCAAATCATCATAAAAACAGCACTTAAAAATAGCAATTTGATTGTTCCTCAATACTTACACTGGAAAGTTTATGAGTATATTGGTGCACATTTTTTCTATGTCAGCCATAATTTACCTGGCTTGTTTCCACAGATTTGAAGTGTGGACCATTAATAACTTAATTCTAACAACTATTGTATTTAAACAAATGTATTGTCCAAAAGTGTGAGGAAATATACTCTCAAGCTAAAACCACAAAGTTCAATTCCATTGCTATGTAGAGTACAAAGATAAACTCAATCTCACAATAAACTCTCTTTACCTTGCTTTTTTTACTTAATCATGTCTATGAACTGTGTGACATAATCTAATTAATGCTGGTCATTTGAAAGAAGATTTCAACCAAGTTCAGTTGTACTAGTGTGACTATCTTTTTCATTTCATTTATGTTTAACCCCCCAAAACATTTATAATCAAATTTTACATTGACATTGTGTATTCCAGCTCACCGTATTTGTTTCTGTTGTTTAGCACACTATAGAGGGGGACAGGGAGGGTCAGAGTCTCCTGCTTCCTGTACCACATTCTCCCACCTCCCAAACTTTTTGTGCCCCTTTGTCTCATGACTCTCACCCTTCATTGTGTAGCTCCTGTCTTCAGGTTAATCAAGAGGATCAGAAACTCAGGTTTAACTTTCAAATTGTGCCAAAACTTAACATTCTTGTTCATTTTCTGGCCTTTGTTTTGGCAGGGGGATCATTGGGTTCCGATGAAAGTCATTACAAGTTTCACTAAGTTTCACTTTCTTTGCTGGAGATTTTTGACAGCTACAGCTTACTAGACAATGAAGTATAAGTGTACATGTGTCATGTGTCATGCTATCTCATGACCTATGACATAATCGAATCGAAGGGATTTCCAAACTCACCAGCTACAAATTTACGTTTTCTTGCCTCCAAAATTTTCTTTTAAGCATTGGTGGATGTTAAATGAAAATTTCAAAACTTTGCTAGATATTTTGACTGAATAATACCCAGTAATAAACAACGAACTATTGCCGTCTTTATTTCTGCTCCCACCATCATATAGATACCGCTTCCCACCCCCTATTCTCGCACTTTCCGCCCTCTCCCGCCCCCTTTTTCTCCCGGGCTCCCACCCCCCTGTCCCCCTCCACCTCACTTTAATATGCAAAACAAGGAGGACTATTAAATTGAAATCAAAGTCTTTATTCCTAAAAATTTAGTCGCAGTTTTCAACAAGTATTGTCAACAGCGACAGACTTATTTCCCAACAGATACATTTAACGGATATTTAAACCCCAGACATCGATCACCGAGAATTTTTAATCAGCGTTCTATTAGAACGGCCGAATCAAATGCTTTATTTCGGCTTACCTTTTATTGAGAGGCCCCACTCTTACTGCTGCCTTGACCGAAGCCATGTTCATTGTATTATCTCCTTTCCCTTTAGTCATTTCAAATATCTTGATCGTTATAAATCAAAGCTTGCAAAATACTGTAGACAATTTATTCCGAATCATAACTATTGATACACAGTCTCCATCAGTCTTGATTTCTACACACGCGAGCCTGCGCACACTCCACTGACCACTTTGATGTCATTCGATCCTAGATTACCTGACTGTTCTCTTTGATCGAACCTATCGTGAATGAGCCGCGAATGAGCCGCGAATGACCACGAACATTGATATGTTGTAGTTTTTTCATGTTATTTCTTTTGTTATTTTTTTCCCGTTGATCACATACCTGTGTAGATTTCGGTGACGCTGATAAATTTAGCTGCATTCTAAAAGCTAACGTAGTAACTGGCTCACAAATAACCGATGGTTATATTTCAAACAAAAAAACAAAAAAAAATTAACTGACAGCATTTTAACCTTGTATCGTTGACAAAAGTTTTGGAATAAAAAGAGCCATTCAAAATCAGAAACAAAAGTGAAATTTTCCACGTCGTGACTGATCATCATGTAAGTTCTCTTTACAATTTTGATACACCGTTATTTAGACTACCAATGAGATTTTAAGTTTTAGAGGTACGAAACTATGTCGGGTGCGAAAATAGCTAGTTGAAATATGTCTTGTTTATCACTGCCATAAAATTTTGATGAAACGTTAGATTCCGATAAACTTCTCTTCGAGGACAACACCAGTTTAATCATACCTACTGATCAAAATAATACAGGGGTTTTAACAAGTATTTCGAAAAAGTTTAATAGATGATTGAAAAAAAATCAGTGCTCATACACCCGAAATAAGTATATCATTCAACGTTTTTCAGGCATTTCTGACGTTATTTCTCATTTTCGACTTAACCAAACCAGTAAATCGCGTTAGAAAATGAAACTTGTCTCCCATCAAAGTCTTTAAATAACATCTCTGGTATTCAAAGACGTTTTATGCCTCGTCACGATTATTTGCAAACAAACATCTACTTGATATCGAGATTTGACTTCATTGGCTGATCTTGGCTTTGGCGTATAGTTTTTGGCTCAAGGTTAGCTGGCAATAATTCTTTTTCAATGTTTTACTTGTCATCAACAGTTTTTTACAAAATTATACTTTCTACACAAATTATGGAATGTGTGAATGAAATCGGGTGGTGGCTTCGTTCGTGGAACATATCAACATTTTGAGAAATCATTGTTCTTATACTAATAATTTTTTGTTTTCCAATTTATCTGTTTTCAGGTTATTCTATCACACAGCCCAAAAACTTGAAGGCATCATCTTCGTAGAAAAAGCGTCTCCTCAAAGTAAGTACTGATAATTAATCGTGTCACACTCATCGACACGTCAATTATTGTAAGTTGCTGACGGAAACGACCATCCACGTAAGAGAGGAATCGGTTGGAATTGCCCTTTTTAGAGGCATCGAAGACGACACCTGTTTAGTCATTCCTACTGATCAAAATAATGCAGGGGTTTTAACAAGTATTTCGAATGAAATCGGGTGGTAACGACTTCGGTTGTGCAACATGTCAACATTTTGAGAAATCATTGTTTCTATACTAATCATTTTTGTTTTCCAATTTATCTGTTTCCAGGTTATTCTATCACACAGCCCATACACTTTAAGGCATCATCTTTGTCGAACAAGCGTCTCCTGAAAGTAAGTACTAATAATTAATCGTGCCACACGACACGTCAATTACTCTTGTTGATGGTAACTACCATCCATGTAAGAAAGGAATCGGTTGTTATTGCCCTTTTTAGAGGCATTTTCAATTTTTAGTCTCAAAAACTATATGAATAAAATCATACTCCTCTGTAGATAATATTTGAAGAATTGATCACCGCGCTAAAGTAGATTGTGAGCCAAAAAAAATTGAAACCTGTATGGAAACCAACTTGTAAATAGCGCCTAACGTAATCTAGCAGGCACGCGCTCAAACCCAGTCGGAGCGTGAATTTTTCAAGTTTCATGACCAGTTTTACAATGATAGAAAATATCACCTTTAGCAACTATCATTCGTGAGATTGAGGGCGCTCGCTGTTGTCATCAAACGTTACATCTCGAGAAGGAAAATTTCAGTTTCTCAGAATCATATGGCAAACGATCGAAGACCATGTGAAAACAAATGTAAACCGCTGTTTTTTTAACTCGTCGTGAGTAACCTTTATGTCATCGGCTTTGACAAAAAAAATACACCTTTAGACTGATAATTTTCTTCCTTGCTCACACCTGACAGATTCAGTCACCGTGAGAACTTTTGTGCGAATTTGTTAAATGCGTCTAAAGAACTTATTTCAATTTTTTGATAGACACGTTTCCTATTAAACAAAGGATAGTGATAGCCCCACCATCAACCTTAACATTTTATCCATTCTCCAGCTATCTTGTGAACAATTAGACACTGATGTGAGTGGTTTAACTTAAAAGTAACAAGAAAAATCCACTATGTGATGACAGATGTAGAATGAGCGAAACGTTCAAATAATGCATGAGACGTTGTCAAGAATTTTGAGTTAATTCTACACCCAAAGATTGTTCATGTTTGTCAATAAATCACGAACTAGAGACTGTAAACCAATATGACAATATTTAAAGTTAGTGTTTTGTGTTGACAAAACAAAGATCTCAAGGGAGCTACGGAAGCGGTGGCAGTTAAAAGCAAAAATATGAGTAATTGCTGAATGGACAAACAATAATTTCCCAAGAAATAAGACCTCATGACTCGATAAACTGGCAGTGAAAGACCAAATGGGACGGATCTGATTCAGTGGATCAGTCGCTCAGGGATCATTAGTATGGTGGACTTTATGTGGCTGGTGGTTGGTCAAAAGTTTTCTTCACAGCTGTGCTTGAGCTCGTCATGCAAGTAAGAAAATATGGTGTTGCGTGACGAACCCAGACGAGAGCTCTGAAGAAGACAAGGCGGATATATTTTCGATCAGGAGAACATTACACAAGAATAAAACGATCACAAAAGACATCGTTACATAGTTTCATGGGGAATTTTTAATGGTGTCCCTCTGTGCATGATCATGACTTCCTGTGGTCAGAGGCGAACATTTCCACCACAGCTACAGAAAAAACACCTGGTTTTTTTGCTGCAAAAGAAAAGAAATTTAGTACAAAAATTCAAAGTCAAATCAGATTTTCCAGTGTTGAGACCGTAAGTTGGTGTGTATATTATTGTTGTACAGGAACCGTAAAGGAGCCGTACATCTGGTGAGATGTAAACTCCCAGCATTCATGGCGGAGGGTTCAAGCAAAGCTTTGGATGACGTCACACCACCCGCTGAAGAAAAAGAAGAAGAAGAAGAAGAAATAGTAACTCTTGATTTTGATGACGACACTTTGACAGGTGAGCTTAGTGCGGCTTTCTTTTCAAGATGAGTCTTCGTAATCATGTTTCCTGTGTTATAACCTAGGTAAGTTCTGCTTGATTTGTTTTCTTTAGCTTTTTTTCCTTCTCTTTGAAGTTATTTCGGGTAAGATTTCTTTCTTTGACGCGGGCACTTCGTAATGAAAACAGTCTGAAATGACGAGATTTATTATTTCGCAATATTTTCAACAGGAGGTTCTTCCAATTCGTGTACCAGAGCCCTTTTGAAAGACAGTTTGTGAAGATAAAAAAGATAAACTTATTTTATCCCGGCCCTTTTGTTTTCAAATACCTTGGCCACAATCGATGGTAGTTTTCAATTTAATGAATGTTGCTTAAATTGTTTTGTTTCAGCGATAGTTGAAGTTTACAAGAATGAAGGTAACGAGGTTTGCTTAAAGGGAGATTTTCTCAACGCCTCTCACTTTTACACGGAAGGAATTAAAGTGAAATGCGGAAACAAAGAATTGAAGGCCAAACTGTACAACAACAGGGCAACAGTACATTTCAAATTAGGTGAGAATCATGAAGGCCTTAATCTTTTTAGCGTACTTCGTTTCTCCGCTTAACAGTTGGCCTCACTGAGTCCGTGAGGTAGTTCATGTTCGCAGATACATGGCTGTGTTTAGAATCTGTTCACGGCATCTTTGTCTCGTAATACTCCCATGGAACTTGAGTCAGTTTTCGTTGACCTCAACACCGCTGATATTTATAATCTTTTCTCTGCTTAACATTTCTATTGTTTTTTCGCTTTTTCTTGCTGACTCAGATACCCAGATCGACTTCATGATACTCAAAGCAACATAATTTCCACTCGAATAAACTGATCATTTGAGTTTTGGAAACGAATTTTTGGAAGAGTATAGCACATGTTTGTGTGTGTGGACTTGAAAGGAAAGTGCGCGACCCGTGTTGCAAAATTCTACTTTACATTGTATTTGTTATTTGATATAGTAGCACGTATGGGCATAAATCAAGAGAATAGTTGATATTGTCTTACCCAGATATAATTCCTTCTGTGTGTGACATATTCTGTCAGAGTCAGCCATTTAACACGATTACCGACCTACGCTCTTTTTTCTTCTTTATGTTCAGTTTTTTATAATTGTAGTAAAACCTGTAATCAGCGGTCACCCACAGGGAATGGCGGATGAACGCTTAACACAGCCTCCAAAGAGTGGGGGGTGATGAAAAAGCGATAAAAAATACCATTTTATGCCATAATCTACCATTTAATGTACAAAAACTCACTCAAAAATACTACCAACATTGATTTCGGGAGATATACAGATTGAACTTTACTTGAAAGATTATTCTTAGTTTTATTTGAGTAGTTCCGCTTTAAATGACCGCTCAATACAGGTGGAAGACAATAGAAACTGGCCGTTGAGACTAACTCAAAAGTGACCGTGACTGCATAATAAAAGTGAAAATTACAGTGACCAAGAGCAAAAAAATACAGGACTTTGACAACCGACCGCTAACACAGGGTGACTGCCTACGGTGCCGCTCAATATAGAGGGTCTGAATGGGGGGGTCAAAATGTCGGTTGTCGGTTAAAATTTCATTACTTTGTCGGTTGTCGGTTAAGATTTTTGACCTTTGTCGGTTGTCGGTAAATCTCAGTTAATAATTAAAAATACACGTTAATTATTCACATTTATTATGCAATTTGCCCAGTTTTAAGACTTTAAACTCTAGACGAAGTGTAATACTTGTAATAATTCATTATTTGTTTTCACTTAAACCTCGTTAACGCAGTGATTTCCGTTTCCTTCTCACTTTTGACTCGTCACCTTTATTCTCAGTGTCTTTCATTGACTTCTGCTTGCTTTTATCAGATGTAGCCGGCGCCTTCAGCAACACTACTGGCTTTCCGGTCCAGTTTGTGACCTCTTGGATAATGTGTACTAAAATATTAAATACCGTGTGTTATAAGTTTTCTCTTTAGTAGGCTTTTGAGAAACTTACACAGTTCTTATCAGCAAATGCTCGACAAGATGTATAAAACGTGCACATCGAGCGAAATCTCTCGTGCGTAGCTTCCCTCGAGGAGAGAATTGAATATTATTTGAACGTCTGGTTTTCTGAAACGAATAAATTTAAGGGCGTGTATAAATAAACGGGGTCTTTAATATGTTAAGCTACACTGTTGTTCATTCGCCAATTAATCAGAAAGAAGCTTATAAACTGATTTACTAGCTACTTCTTTGTAGAGATTTTTCTTCTCAATTTTCGCATTCAAATGGACGGTGAAAAAGAAAAAAAAAACATTCCGCTCCACAAAACAACAAACAAAAAACGGTGGAACCAGAGTTTAACCACGTTAATATTTGAGCTTAATATTTAACTACAGAACTAAAGTGATTCATCAAACTCCGCTGCACGCGTTCCACACTTACCGTTGAGCTCACTGCTACTTTCATCCGTTAATATTTGAGCTTAATATTTAACTACAGAACTAAAGTGATTCATCAAACTCCGCTGCACGCGTTCCACACTTACCGTTGAGCTCACTGCTACTTTCATCCGATATTAAATTTGGAAGTTCAAGCTGCCATTTCCCATCCGTCACAATTGCAAAATTTTCGCATTTGCCCGCAGGCGATTTCGCCAGGCGAAATAACTTTAACGAAAATCCGCCAATTCCATATTGATGTGCCTGCTCCTTTAGTCCTAAAAACTCCGTAAGATGTTTTTTTTAGTTCAGATACTCCTCTATGAGCTTCTTTGTCTACTGGGACCCTGCTTTGATGACGTTCGATGGCGACTTCTTCACCTTTTCGAAAAAAACTCACGATGACTTTAGCAATCCCAGTCATGACCCGACCGCATGAATAAACGACGAGCAATAAGAAGACAACAGCAGGGCGTCTCGTCGGCTCGATTGTGATCCGCTGTTCTTGAAATGAGACAGCAGGGCGTCTTGTCAGCCCGATTACGAGCCGCTGTTCTAGAAATGAGCCCACGCTGCTCACCGAAAAGAAGGATCCCGTGGATTTAAAGTAATTTGAAGACAAGAAATTCTATAATTCGGCTAAATTTGGAATTAATGTGGTTAAGTTACGTTGGGTGAAGAAGGATTTTCTGAGCTAGAAATCATCAAAATACTGTTCTTTCTGAATACAAACATCCCTATCACGTCTGACCATGTCGGTTGTCGGTTAGAATTTATTTGTCGCTAGTCGGTAATTTTTTCCCCATTTCGTCGGTAGTCAGTAATTTTTTACGCCCTTTGTCGCTAGTCGGTTAACCCCATTCACACCCTCAATATAAGTTCGACAGGACGTTCTGCTATCAGATTACACTTCTCTTATAGGCAACTACCAGGAGTCACTGAGAGATGCAACAGCCGCCTATCGATTACAACCAACATACCTGAAGGCAATTATTAGAGGTATTTTTTTTTCCTTCTTTTAAGCCGAAAACTACCCCACACCCCACGGATTGAACTGTGCTTTACTGAGTGGGGTCTCTCATGACCAGTGAAAGTGGTATAAGGCGTTGTTTTTTTGCAGATAATTTTCCTTTGTACCTCGAAATTTCGATTTTAGGGCTAGAAATTGAAGTGACAAGATTTTAAAACTAAGACTGCTAAGATCTCATTACCAGTCCCCTTCCCAAAGTCGAGAATACCACGCCCATAAGCACCCTTCTGGTATGATTGACATCTCACTAATACTCATCTTTCGAAGCAAAGCGCATAGGATAAATTTCCGTCTTTTACAGACAATTTAGGGAATCATCGTAACGTTTACTTAAATTTTTGCAAACGTCGTACAACTCTTTTCACAATTGGATAAGTTTCCAAAAACCAACCAAGAGAAAAATTACAAAAATTTATTTGTTATCTTAGCAAAGGAAAATCAATTTAAACAAACGTCGTTCACATAGATCCGATCTAATAATGCTAGCTGAGTTATTTTGAATAGGAGCAAGTGCCTGTCTCGAGCTGAATAAGCATGGAGAAGCGCTCAGATGGTGTGTTCAAGGATTAGCAGTATCCTTTTGTCAAATCTAAAATACAAAGAACTTGATCTCTCTTACTCTCTTAGTATGCCAAGTATCTAGATTAAAATATTCAGTGTTCAAAATTATGGCACATACACACCATGTGGAAGCCAATCGGAACATTAAAAACATCTCGCTTTGTCAACAAGAGTTCAAATGAAAAATACTTTCAAGTTTACGGAATAAACTTTAATTTTTTTTGGTTTTCTTTTTTAACGATTACATAGAAAACAATAAATCTGAGAGTCTTATTTCCTGACCGCTAGAGCTTCCGCTCTTGAAAAGGACTTTCAGTAAGAATTTGCGGATCCCTAATACAGTCCTATAACAGTATAGTTATTTTTGTCATTATATTTGCATCTTTAACTGCAGATGTGTGAAGATTGAAAGGAACGATACCCTGCGGCGACTGAGAGACAGGTCTTTCCACGAATGTTTAAAGTCAGGCAATGTAAGTCTATGGTCTAGTAAATTTTTTCGCATTCTCCTTCTTAGCATCATGTTAAATGTAACATCAGTGCACTAGATATTGGGGTGTTAGTGGTGATGACATTGAGGACAATGTCAGAGAGAAGAAATGTCTAAGAGAAAAAAAATCAGTCGTGCATTGCTGATGATTAATAGTACTACAATCAAACCTGTATTAGGCGGTCACCCACGGGGAATGGCACGCTAAGTACAGGTTCCAAAGAATGGGGGGTGATCAAGAGTTCTGTTTGTCGACTTAAACCTTCACAAAACGAGAATTTAATTGACACTGTTCCATTTAATACCATATTTTGAGAAAAAAAAAGATTTCGAGCTCAACAATAGCATATTAATAGTTAAACATAATATTTACAAATTCCGTTTTACTTGAAACATAATTGGCAACCCCAAGTCCTTTCAGATGACATAATAGGGGCCAAGAAAAGAAAAATTATATCATAGAAGATACATTGTAGTTCACGATTAAAAAATGCGGGGCTTTCCACTCACAAAACATTTCTCTAACCGCCGATATCGCAAATCTTTCTCAAAGTAAAAAAATTATGAAGTAACAACAACAAGAAATTTGTTCAATTTTCGATTATCACGACCGAAAAAAAACAGCGTTCGCTCGGGGCAAGAAATTAAAAGCGAAATTCTTTTTTTGAAATTTTGGACTAAAATATAATTTTGAAAAGATTGATAGAACTCGATTTTCTCCGACTGTAATAATACTGCATTTTAAGAAAACGTAATTCTTTCCACTGAGATAGCCTTTCGTCTCTCTTAGTAAACCAAGGCACAGAGGCACCTTTCATTCTTGAATTTAAAGCAGCGGTACAAGTATTAAAATTAAGTGACACAAATAAACAAACATTACAACATTAATTTTTAATGCTTTTATCTTTACATTTTTTAAACCTAAGACAAAGAAAGAAATCGAAATTATGAAGCAAGACCTACACAATGCAAAAGAACTGGGAGACAGCGAAAACGAGAGACTTGCCTACAACCTTCTTGGCGTGGCTTATTTCAAGCTGGGTGATTTCAATCAAGCCATAGAGTACCAAAAACAACATCTCAGCATTGTTGAAAAACTGGGAGACAGGGCAGACGAGGGAAGTGCCTACAACATTCTCTGCTCGGCTTATAACAAGCTCGGTGATTTCAATAAAGCCATAGAGTACAGCAAACAACATCTTAGTATTGCTAAAAAACTGGGAGACAGGGCAGGCAACGGACGTGCCTACAACAATCTTGGTTCGGCTTATCACAGGCTGGGTGATTTCAATCAAGCCATAGAGTACCACAAACAACATCTTAGTATTGCTAAACAACTGGGAGACAGGGCAGGCGAGGGAAGCGCCTACAGCAATCTTGGCTTGGCTTATTACAAGCTCGGTGATTTCAATAAAGCCATAGAGTACCACAAACAACATCTTAGTATTGCTGAACAACTAGGAGACAGGGCAGGCGAGGGATGTGCCTACAACAATCTTGGCTCGGCTTATCGCGATCTGGGTAATTTCAATCAAGCCATAGAGTACCAAACACAGCATCTTAGAATTGCTAAACAACTGGGAGACAGGGTAGGCGAGGGAAGCGCCTATATCAAACTTGGCTCGGCTTATTACGAGCTGGGTGATTTCAATCATGCCATAGAGTACCACAAACAACATCTTAGTATTGTTAAACAACTGGGAGACAGGGCAGGCGAGGGATGTGCCTACAACAATCTTGGCTCGGCTTATCACAATCTGGGTAATTTCAATCAAGCCATAGAGTACCAAACACAACATCTTAGAATTGCTAAACAACTGGGAGACAGGGCAGGCGAGGGAAGCGCCTATATCAATCTTGGCTCGGCTTATCACAATCTGGGTGATTTCAATCATGCCATAGAGTACCACAAACAACATCTTAGTATTACTAAACAACTGGGAGACAGGGCAGGCGAGGGATGTGCCTACAACAAGCTTGGCTTGGCTTATTGCGGGCTGGGTGATTTCAATCAATTGATAGAGTACGTCAAACAACATCTTAGTATTGCTGAACAACTAGGAGACAGGGCAGGCGAGGGATGTGCCTACAGCAATCTTGGCGTGGCTCATCACCTGCTAGGTGATTTCAATCAAGCCATAGAGTACTGCAAACAACATCTTAGTATTGCTAAAGAACTTGGAGACCGAGCAGGCGAGAGTCTTGCCTACCAAATTCTTGGCTTGGCTTATAACAGCCTGGGTGATTTCAATCAAGCCATAGAATACCACAAACAACATCTTAGTATTGCTAAAGAACTGGGAGACAGGGCAGGCGAGGGAAGTGCCTGCAACAATCTTGGCTCGGCTTATTTCAGCCTGGGTGATTTCAATCAAGCCATAGAGTACTACAAACAACATCTTAGTATTGCTAAAGAACTAGGAGACAGGGCAGGCGAGGGACGTGCCTACAAAAATCTTGGTTCGGCTAATCACGGGCTGGGTGATTTCAATCAAGCCATTAAGTACGCCAAGCAATGTCTAAATATTGCTGGAGAACCGTTAATAAGGTTGGGAGCCTCAATTGTTCTTGGTCATAGTTGGTTTTTAATGGGTAAATTGTTTCAAGCCATGCAGTTTTTCCAGGATTACCTTGATATCGCTAAACACGTAGGGGACAGGAAGAGCGAGGCTCTAGCCTATGCCCTTATTGGAACTGTTAATGTTCGACGGGATGATTTTAACGAGGCAACCGAGTATCTTGAGAAAGCGCTTAGCATGGCCAAAGAACTGAGAGACCAGGAAATCGAGGCAGTGGTCTATGCCGGTTTTGCGCAAATTCTTGTTGAACAGGGTGACTTTGAACGAGCCATCGAGTGCAACAAGAAATGTCTTACCATGGTTCAGCCATCGGGGCAGAAAATAATCGAGGGAACTTATTTAGCCAATCTGGGTCATACTTATGAAAGCTCTGGAGACTTGCATCAAGCGGTTGATTATTATCAACGCAGTACTAAACTTTTCAATGACTTGAGAGTTCTGCAAGCTGACGATGCGTCGAAAATAATCTTCCGCAATGCACGTCAAGACAATTCTCAGTTACTCTGCAGAACTTTGCTCAAGCTGTCAAAATTCGACGAGGCATTGTGTGCTGCGGACCAAGGACGAGCCGAGGCCTTGTTGGATCTCATCAAACGACGATATGGATCCCAACTGGCAGTTTCTGGATCAGTCGAGGGTAAAACAGGGATCTCCGAAATGGTCACTGATATCTCTGGTCCAACGCTTTTTGTTGCACTATCAGGGAACTCAGTTAACCTGTGGGTAATCGGGAAAGACAGAAACATACAGTTTACACAGAAAGAAGTGAAATATCCCCTTGGAGATGCGACCGACTATTTGAATTGCTTAAGGAAGAAGACTTACAAGGAAATTCGAGGAAGATTCAGGGTAATCTGCGAAAACCGCACATTAGACGGGTCAAGTACCGAACAAGAATTGCCACCCGCCGAGGAAAGAGGTGAGGAAACAGGAAACCCATTACAGTCTGACGAGAATCCTCTGCGTCTCTTTCATGAGTGCATCATAAGTCCTATTTCAAATTTGATCGAAGATGGCGAGTTGGTTGTCGTTCCTGATGGTCCACTGTGCCTCGCCCCTTTTGCTGCATTTTTGGATTCCGAATCAAAGTACCTCAGTGAGTCCATGAGGATACGCATTCTTCCGTCATTGATGTCTATGAAACTGATCAACGCTTCTCCCAAAGAATATCACTACAAGAGTGGGGCGTTGCTCGTAGGAGATCCATGTCTAGAAGACTTTACCACCATTCTCGGAGAGAATAGATTTTCACCCTTGCCTTTCGCCAAAAAGGAAGTGGAGATGATCGGAGCGATGCTTGGTATCCACCCACTCACAAGAAAAGAGCCAACCAAGGCTGAGGTACTAAAGAGAATCGGTTCGGTTGCTTTGGTGCACATTGCTGCGCACGGAAAATTCGAGACTGGGGAAATTGCATTGGCTCCAAATCCAGAACGAAAATACAGAAGACCAGAAGAACAAGATTTCAGGCTAACAATTTCTGATGTTCAAGCAGCGAAGTTGCGTGCAAAGCTTGTTGTGTTGAGTTGTTGTCACAGTGCCCAAGGCGAGGTGTCAAGTGAAGGTGTGGTCGGCATTGCACGGGCTTTCCTCGGTGCTGGTGCTCGCTCTGTTCTGGTCGCACTCTGGTCAATTGATGACAAGGCTACCATGGAGTTTATGAGAAGCTTTTACCAACATCTGAAGGATGGAAACAGCGCCAGCGTGTCACTCAACCGGGCGATGAAATGTCTGCGAGAATCAGAAGACTTTAATGCCCCGCGGTTTTGGGCTCCGTTTGTACTCATTGGTGATGACGTCACAATCGATTTTAAAGAAATCAACAATGAATCGTGAGTAGCAATTTATAAATAGGACTTCAATAATTCCACCTTCATGTGAAATACTTTTACTAAACTGAGCAAGAAGGTCGACTCAAACCCTCTCTAAAGGATGGTGGTTACGAGACAGTTTTGCTCTTAGAAGTTGGTGTAGAAGACACAGTTGACGTAAAACATTATAATTAGAGTACGCACACAAAAGAACGAAAAAAAAAGACGATGAAAATAATAGGTTAATGAGACGGTGTTTTATTGGCGGCGTCGTCCTCTCTCCTCTCCACTGAGAAGGAGCCGGCATTTCAAAGTAAGCTAAATTTAGTAACTCGAGTTATCAGATGTGTTTTACTCGTGCATTCTCAGCGTATAAAAAAAGCTTTCAAGAGAAGAGAGCACGCATTTACTTCATACGCGGTTCCAAGTGACTTGTTCGGCTCAATGACAGTAATTTCTCTTTAATTTCAGATCACAAGAAGAACAAGTATCACCAACGGAAGTAAAGGATCAAGAAGAACTGGAACAGGCGCCATAAAATGAACACTCTAACTTCCAAGCCCTCGAGACTGGTAGAGTAACTCCACGCAACGAGGACATTGAGAAAATGCTTAATAATCTGTGAACCTTACTCGTGGGTAACTTAACTAGGTCAATTCCGTAAGGTCTAAATGACGTGAACATAGGATGTCTTAATGAATTGAGACCAAGGCCTGATTTAATTGTGGTGCTTCGCTTTTGTTTAAGCTGAGAATAAGGCATATTATCAATAAGAAAATTTCCGAGTTTTAATCAATATAATTTATGATACTTTTTGATTTTTCCTATGGAAATCAACCTATGTTACAAACTCGCGATCTGCGCCAATTGTTAATTACCTCGGCCCGAACAAGATACCTGTGACCTGCAAAGATTATGGTTCACTTCTTGACGATTTTTCTGCGTATGTCTCTACTTTAACCTCAGGTCTTAAACACATGTACATATTAAAAAGTTTCAATCGAAGAAAATTACTGAGTAAGGCAAAACAAAACTAGGTATCATCGATAATAAGCTGAAATGAAAGCAAGAGTTTCCGAAAGTTTGCAGACTTCTTTTAAATTTTTTAACCTTTTTCTTTTGATTCTTTCCCTCGTGGGAAAGGTATGATTGGTTGCATAGCAACATTTTTCACAACAAAGTTTTGCAAATACACATATTTTACAGTTGTCAGTTTCCTCTTTAAAATGATTTAGGTTATCTAAGCAAGGACATGTGTAGTTTCAAGTGACTGCCGTAAAAAAGCCAAACAAAGTTTTAGTCAAAAGGAAACAGTCCGAATCAGTAGGAAAAACTAGTATGGTAAACTTATTTGTTTTCTACTCATATCTTAAGCCTGGCAGATTGAGATAAAGTACTTTTTTTATCACTTATATTTAAAAGCATTATATATTAATAAATAGATGATGATAACAATCACATGATAAATTTGTCTGCAATAATTGATCTTTCAGAGACTTGCTGAGCAGGAGGCTGTCACTGTTGTAGTATAATTATTTCTCTTTGTCTTTGATATTTAACCCTTTCCACCCTAACATCAGTATGTATATTCTCCATACTGATCTCCATACATTTCCTCAGGCAGCAACAAGGAGAATTTATCTAAGAATCAAGTAAGCTTCTTAACTTGGTGATCATTTCCTTTTATTCTAGTGACCTAACTTTTTGATTCAGGGGTGGTATTGTGAGGAGAAACTGGATGCTGGTCACTCTTAGGAGTCAAAGATGTTTACTGAACACCTGAAACAGGCTCTGTCAGGATTATTTTTATTTTGGTTTGCATGACTCAAGCCTGAAATTCTGATCAAAACATGATTTTTAAGACATGAGTATTTCAAAAATTAACATTTTCTTCAAAGTGAGTGTCAACAAAATCTGAGTTTCATTTCTTTCTGAGTTTTCTTTCTTTCTCTCTTCATTTTTCTCTTTTTTGCCTTTACCCATCCCCTGACATCCTCTGTGTCCATTTTAACCCAGTGATTCTCTGACCGCAGTGATTATGATGGTGACCATATTCTACCATGACCATCAGGTGTGTTGTATTTGACATCCCACATTCAGGGAGATTCTGTTTTGACAAAACACAAAGATGACATGAAACAGGAGACTTTCATAGATGAACCACTGATTTTAAGTACCTGACTCTCTGCATGTGCCCAGGGATCTCTTGGTTTTCAGGGGGAAAGGAGAGGAGATCTGCCATCACCAACAGAGTATAAAGGCTTGACCATAAAAAAACTGACTGCCAATCAATCCTTTAATACCCAGATCAAATTTGTAATTCTCCTTACTGTCAACCATACTGTTCTTATCAAGTTAGTTCAGAGAATTTAGTATTGGATCGACTAATTATCCCCAAATTGATATATTTCTTTATTCTCACCACTTGTCTGCTTGATATTGTATTGATACTGTAGGGAGAAATTCTGTTTTGGTCACTCATGGGAGTTAAAGGGTGGAGGGGGATCATAAGAATATTACAGAGTCTTGTTGGGGATCAGGTAAATTTTATTGTGACACAAGAAAAATCTTCTGACCCCCCCTGCCCCCCCCGACTTTGCATAAATTTCAAGACAACATCAACCATTTTTTAAGACTCCAACAACCTTTCATTTTAAAAACATTGTCTTTTCAAAATAATTGGCTTGATATTTTGATTTGGCCAATCAGATATAGCCCAAAGACAGATGGGGGAAATCCAAAGCTTCTGCTCATTCTAGCCAAATTAGAAAGACTACAAACACCACATGGGTATACCCAGGGGGATTCCAAAGGAAAGCAGACAATATTCAGACTCTTTTAATTATATCAGTCATACCCAAGACAACAGTGACAAACCTGAAAAGATTCTGACTGTTATACTGAAATAATTTTTTGAACAAACCTTAAACAGCCCCAAACATAATGAAGCCTGGAAGTTCCAACTTCTAAAATTTCTAGAGCAGCATAACTTAATAAAGATAAATTGCAGAGAGGACTCAGTTTTTATCACCTTGTCACAAGAAACCAGCTCATGCGGCTCCAATCTGGGGATACCCTGGTGTATGTTTTAATGTGAGGAGAAGTGCAACTTCTACCATAGGAATGAGACTTCCAAGAGCTGAAAAAACCAAAAGCAAAAAGGCAAAAACCCATCATATTGTTCAAGAATGTGAGAAGACCTATGCTAACAAAATAGAGTAAAAATTTCTTGGATGTAACTTTTAAATAGATCTAAGGCTTTTATCTAAGCCTACACCTCAGTAATTGGTCCAATTCAAAAATTGAGAAAAAGTGCCATTTTGTGAAGCATACTGAGACAAGTGATGAATGTGCTTGACTCCAAATTGAAAGGATCAGGAACATTCCCTGCCTGGGTTCCCTGACAAGACAAGTTCATATCCCTACACAGCAGTGGATGCTGATGCCACCCACCAGATAAAAGACTCCATAAGTTCTGCTGATTTTTATCATATTCAGGAAGGATGTGGGTGGTGGAGGGTTAAATTGCAATGCCGCACTCATGGATTTCATGTCATGTGAATTGGGATGAAGCTGAGGTCTATGAAAACCAATCTAATCCAAAGAAAACAAATTAAGGGTGACTTACCAAAAGAAACTTGAAAGATAAGGCTGTTTCAAAGCTGTCTTGGAGCTATATGGTATTGAGCCACCAGCTACAGAGAAAGAAAACTATCAGAGATCACACAATTATACTTACAAGAAAAAAAAATTAAAAAAATTAAAAATATATTTATATGTTATATAGAAGTACATAACCCAAACACAGTGGACACTTTTGATGCTTCTGCAAACTGCAGTAATTACTTTAAAATTTACTTATCAAGATACTAGTGATAATAAAAAAATATTAATAATTAAACTACCAATAATAATAATTGATTGATTGATTGAGATTGAGAAACATACTAACCAGATGCAGAGGGGGACTGGACATCATGTTACAATAACATGAGGACAAGCTTTGTAATCATTCAGAAGACAGCCAACGGTCCTTGTTGTTCCCAAGGGAACCTATGCTGGAAAACAGACCAATCACAGGTCACTTGGAGCTGATGTCATCAGAGCTAGGTCCATGCTGGTGAAGAACTTAAGTTTCAAAGAAGACAATTACCTAATTTTAAGGTGTTGCTAGATGAATTACAAATTTGTTCAATTCCACTGGGTGATTCCATTTTACTGAAGGCAAGGTAAGGGAAGACTTGATGTTATTCCTTTCAAATTTGTTTAGAGTAAATGTGAACCAGGATCAGGACCTTCCCACCCCCCACTGGCCTTCCTTCTTCAGTTAGGTGTTCAAAATTTGGAAAGCTATCTAGCTAAGTTTTCAGAAGAGATTTGATCTCTCGAGGCAAAACCCCCTATTTGTTGCTTTCTTTTTCCTGCCAAAAAATATGTCTAAAACTCTAACAGACCAAAGAAATACAAAACAGTATGAAATTGACCAGCTGTATACATGTAGCTGTATACACATCCCTGTACTTGTCCTGAAAATTTTACTATCCCCTGACAAAAAATGGAATTTTTTGACCCTTCCTTGACCTTAAAGAGTTTTTCTCCCATTGACCCTTCCAGATCTGAGCTAAAACAAAAAAGGGGTCACATCCCACATTCCCTCTCTACCTGACTACAACAGAGTGAAAAACTTACTGTAGATGCAGTCTCTGTACAAAGAAAAATGCACACATGACCTGATCTGACATGTAAATACTCCATGATCAAAAATAAAATCCACATGCCAAACTATTATTAACCTTAGTTTGGCAATTTCCTTACCAATAAATCCTCTATAAAATAAGTTGGTGAATAGTTTGTAGATTCTTCACCAGATAACTTGGAAAGTTTAGGAAACACTGGACTCATCCAAACCCTGAAAAAGAAACAATTGAATGCAGCAGGCCATGTTGTGCCGGAAGAAGGGAAATTTGCTTGTAAGGAGAAAATTTCCTCAAGAACCAAATGAATGCAGTTATTGCACCAAACATTACACTCATGAATCTTCTGCATGGGAACTTGTCTTTTCAATTAGGATTTTACCGACCATGATTTTTGTTCATTTTATTTTATAAATTAATGCATTCAGTTCCACTTTAATTTATTTTCAAGGTATTAATCCTCTCAATCCAATATATGATACAGTACACACAAAAAGACCAAAAGGAAGAAATACTGATTACCAACCAGAAGGAAATGTTCAACAAGTCTGCTCTTCATTTACAGTGTTCTAGTTCAGGGTTCTCAATAGATTTTTAAGTAGGAGGTGACCACTGCTAAAGTAGGAGGCCTCGTTACCATGTTTCACTGTGAATGCCTAGACTCAAGTAAAATGGCATTCATCGATTGAGTCCAGAACCATAAGCAAGTTTTCCAGTTTGGTTTGGATCACAGTTGTACAAGAAATGGAAGAGAAATTCGGAAACAACTCAAGCAAACTTGCAGAACAAAACAAAGAAAAGAAAAGCAACTTAAACACAAAGTAAGCAGCTATAAATCCCAAAGTAAGCGGTGATCAATTGCTGGTTGCCGCCTTCTATTGAGAACCCTGCTAGTTATATGATGTCATATTCAAGGGGAATGCACCTTTTTTAATAATACGAATTAACAACATATAACTTTCATGTACCCTTGTGTTTTCTGGTCCCAGTCCATGGCACTGAGATTTGCTGTGCTGATCACAACTCTTAATCCTTTAACTCCCAAGATCTCATTAACAATTCTCCTTACTGTCTGCCATATAGTTCTTGTGATGTTAGTTTGGAGAATTTGGTATTGGATCAACTAATAATCCCATCATTAATGTTTTTCTTGTTTCTCATCACTTGTCTGCTTGATATTGTATTGATATTGTAAGGAGAAATTCTGTGTTGGTCACCCATGAGAGTTAAAGGGTTAAGCCCTCTTTGTACAACAGTAGCATCATTTTGTTGAAAAAAAAATCATGATAACTAAACTTTTCAAAAGCCTGAAAAAATAAATCCATCGCGATTGTAAGGAGAGAAGCTCTTAACTCATCATTAAGAATAAAGATCACTCACTAATAACAGTCATTGTTATTTTAACAATGATTTTCTTCATTTTATGAAAGTGCAGCATGTTATCATCTTTTTGTTGTATCTCAGAACTGTTTTAGATACTCAAGTTTTGTAGCTACTGGTAAATCGGTTTCTCATAATTTGCAATTCTGTTTGTACATAGTAGTAACGACATCTTCATTCTTGAATGTATCATCACAAGACTAACCTATGATGTGTTGATGTGTTCCAAATGCTTTTTCAGTCTGGCCTGTCAAAAAAAGACAAACCATTATTATTTTATCAAAACTATACTTCACCATTGAGTAATTTGACTGATTTTTTTTTAAATTAAGTGACTGACTGACTGACTGACTGATAAAAAGAAAACTGATAATAGTACTGATAATCTTTGATATGATTAGAAGGAGGATTTATCTGCAGATTTATAAGCTAGATAAGGAAGTGTCACAATCTGAATGCCTCACTGCTATCCATTGGATGATTTCCCTTGAGTGGCCACCCCACCTCCACTTATGTCCAGAAATGCATGCAGTGACAAAAATGGCAAATTTGATGAAATGTCATCAAATCAAGTGAATGTTCATGGTTTTGACAATTTTGACAAATTTGCATCATTCTGGTCACTGTATACACTTCTGGACATATCTCGATACCAGTAACTGCACAAACATCAAACTTACAGGAGACAGTTTAACATTTGGATATGGATGAAGTTGAGCCTTCACCTCTCTATGATTTCCATGCACAATTAATAAAGGTTTGGAACAGTGTTCATACACAAGAACATATACATCAAAACACCAAAGCCCTTCCCCCTCAAAAATTACCTCTGTGGACCTCTATAGTATTCCCATATGAACTTTCATAACCAAGCAGAGTTTAAGGTGGCAGATAAATTTTCATTCTACATGAACCAGCCAAAGAGCTTTAGATAATATTTAGTTCTATATCAATTCATCACTTGAAAAAAAAATTTTTGATTTTTAGCAATTTGACAGTTCAATGTAAAAATACATTTGATCTTGACCTTTTATCAGTAGGATACTGCTCCATCAACCATGGAATATCAAAATTGTGGTTCAACTGGAAAAATTAATGTGCATAATAATATTTTTTTCATTCTTGTCACTTGCCAGCTTGATACTGTACTAACATTGTAAAGAGAAATTATGTCTTGATCACTGACATGAATTAATATCTGGCTTATTATCTTAGTTGATAGTATCAACCAACTAGTACTTCTCAGAAGCAGCTGTTCCAATCATGTCACAGCATCATTTTTCAAGCTTCTTTTTCTTCTATTTCTTTGATTGTAGTTTATAAATGAGATCACTTATTTACTTACATGTATTGTCATTTGCAAGTCAAAATGTGATTTTTGACTCGTAGTTAACAAATAGAGAAGCCTTGACTGTGTTCTGTTCTGTTATAAAGCACGTAGGAAGCGGCTAGAGCACGAAAGAAGTGTAGGGAGAAACACGAGACGTAGTGGAGTGTTTCTTCCCACTTCTTGAGTGCTCTAGCCGCTTCCTAAGTGCTTTATAACAGAACAGAGCACAGTCAAGGCTTCTCTATTTGTTTTATAATAAAGAATCCGTTAAATTACCCAAGCATTACATTCAATTTTCAAAACAAACTTTATTTCCAAAGCAAACAACAGTGTCGTCAGCATGCTCTATACTCTCATAAAGCACGCTACAATAAGCCAATCAGAATCCCTGTTAGAATGGTTCAAATAATCTGATTGGCTGTACAAGACTAAAGCTGTCAAAAGTGTCAAACCATCAAAGTTCAAAAACCATCAAAGTTCACATTCTACGATAGTTTACAAACTAAAATAGTTCGGCAAGTCGAATTTAACACTCACTTTTGCTTGAAGTTTTTAAGTCTAATACAGAATCTTGAAGTGAAATGATCAGTGAACTTCAGCCGAGTTATGGCTCATAAAAACACGTGAGTTTTTTCACATGACAAGGTAGAAAACAAACTGTTCAAGGCGAGTGCTTGTTGAATGAAAGACAGCCGAATTCACCAGAACATGAAGATCGCGCGGGATGACAGCGCCGCAAAACTCGGCTGCAGTGACTGATGTGACTTTCCACTCAACGTATCGGAAAGGATATCAGAGCAAGCTCTTATTTTTTCACTCGAAGGGCGGCCGATGTAGTTTCTGAGGCTTGCATTATTGTGATGACTGGAGATCGCCATGATGAGCGAGCCGCGATGAACTTCAGCATGATCATATTCGCTCAGACACCGTCATGATTGGTATGAATTTTAACAATTATGTCAGTTTGGTTATATTTTTCATCATTTCTGTTTTTTTCTGTTTTGTTTTTGAACACTGAACTTTATATACTATACGAGTGTTAGCTGTGTTTGATTTTTATTACCGTACGTAAGCTTGCAATCTAACTGAGCATGAAAATCTTTAAACTCGGAATATCTATTTTGTTTTTCCTTTGAGGATTTTTGTATCTGCTCACGTTTTAATAACGTAAATCACGGCGCCTGGTATGTTTACAAACGTTTGTTTGGTTCTTCTGTTGCTAATTGCCGGCTCGCTTGTTCCGAAATTTCACCTTCAATTATTGGAAAAAAGCTAAAAAGAAGTCCCGGAAAAGGTCAAACATGCTACAATATGGTAGATGGCGTGACAGCTTTAGCTCAGCTCTATGCTCTATACTCTCATAGAGCACGCTCTTTCAACCAATGACAGCGCACGTTATATCCGAACTTTATTATAAATACACGATAGTATAGAAACGAGTTGTTTTGGGCACTTTGGGATATGCAAATTGGTGTGTACTCCTTGTAATTAGTCGTAATTAGTCGGCTCCCAGCTCTAAATCTATCCTTACAAAGAAGTCCAAAGTCCTGGTGCCATTGTGATTGCATTGATCATTGTGATGTTTATTGTCTTTGCACATCTGTTTTGACATTTACTAAATTGAAATGGACTCCAAATGTTTCAGATTAGTGCTATGATCAACTCGAGGACCAAATTTGAAGGCTCTTTTAATTGTCCATGCACTAAACATAATGAGGAGCAGCAAGAATCATGAAAAGTTTGTTAGTGACAGAGCAAGCTGTTAACATGGAAATTCCCACAGAAACATGTACCCATGACTTAAAAAAAAATGTTTATTTACAGCATTATAAAATGCTATGACACTAAACAATAGTCAAAGGGCACCTGTGAAATCAGAATGCATGATGAAAGATTGCTATTATGGACACTAAAATTTATGATAGTACCAGGGGTCTTTGATTTAAAAAAAAAAAAACTTAATTGTGTTTTGTTACTTCCTGTCCCATCATACTGTAGGAGTTACTGGCCCCCTTCTGACCACAAGCAAAAATACAGGCATTCAGCAACCCTCAAACACTGCCTTATCACATCAGTACCCAAATCTTCAAACATCTGAAGGAATAACAGGAGAGCACTAAGTAAATTTCAAGCTTTTTTAAGATTTTAGTGAATGAATCATTTATTATTTAACATTTCATCAAATTACTTTACACTTAAAGTTTCAAACTTCCAAAGCTTGCCAGTTTACAAAGACCCAAATTCTCATAACACCAGCACTTAAAAATAACAAGTTGATTCCTCCTCAATACTTACACTGGAAAGTTTATGTGTATATCTGTGCAAATTTTTTCTATAACGGCCATAATTTACCTGGCTTGTTTCCATAGATTTGAAGTGTAGACCATGAATAACTATTCTAACAACTATTCTATTTAAACAAATGTATTATCCATTATTAATCAAAAGTGTGGGGAAATATACTCTCAAGCTAAAACCACACAATTCAATTCTATTGCTATGTAAAGTACAAAGATATACTCAATCTCACAATAAACTCTCTTGATCTCGTTTTTCTTTTTACCTAATCATGTCTATGAACTGTGTCACATAATCTAATTAATGCTGGTCATTTTAAAGAAGATTCTTACCAAGTTCAGTTGTACCAATGTGATTATCTTTTTCATTGGATTTGTTTAACCCCACAAAACATTTATAATCAGATTTTACATTTTTGTTATTGTGTATTTCAGCTCACCGTATTTGTTTCTGTTGTTTAGCGCACTGATTTATAAAATAATTCAAATAGTACGCGCGCTCTGATTGGCCATAAAACCATTTTACATGAGCGTATGTAAACAAGGTTTTCTTTCCTCTTCCATTAGTTATTTTATAAAAGAAATGTAAAATGGTTTCCGTGTTTACATAGCCTGATGTAAACACTTGGGAGGTTGGGAGAACATTCGATAAGCAGGAAAACCACTCCGCTTCGCGTCGTGGTTTCCTACTCTTATCTCGTGTTCTCCCAATCTCCCGCGTGTTTACATCAGGCTCTGTAAACACGGAAACCATTTTACATTTCTTTAATGCAAAACAAAGAAGTCTATTAAATTTAAAACAAAGTCTTTAGTTCTAAAAATTTAGTCGCAGTCTTCAACAAGTATCGTCAACAGTGACATACTTATTTCCCAACGGATACATTTCACGGATATTTAAACGCCTGACATCGATCACCGAGAATTTTGAACTAGCGTTCTGCTAGATAGGCCGAATCAAATACTTCATTTTGGCTTACCTTTTATTAAGGGGCCTCACTCTTACTGCTACCTTGACTGAAGCCATGTTCATGGTATTATGTCCTTTCCACTTCAAAGATCTTGATCGTTATAAATCAACGCCTGCAAAATACTGTGAACAATTTATTCCGAATCATTACTAATAACACAGTCTCGATCAGTCTCAATTTCTTCACACGCGAGCCTGCGCACACTCGACTGACCACTTTGATGTCATTCGATCCCAGATTACCTGACTGTTCTTCTTGGTAGAATGGTAACTAATCGGTCTAACACTACCGTGAATGAGCCGTGTTCAAATGAACATCAACATCGATATGTTGCCGTTTTTCATGTATTTTCTTTTGTTCTTTTTTTCCCGTTGATCACATACCTATGTGGATTTCAGTGACGCTGATAAATTTAGCTGCATTCTAAAAGCTAACGCAGTAACTGGCTCACAAATAACCGATGGTTATATTTCAAACAAAAAAAACATTGTAAAAAAATTAACTGACAGCATTTTAATCTTGTATCGTTGACAAAAGTTTTGGAATAAAAAGAGCCATTCAGTTTCCACGTCCTGACTGATCATCATGTAAGTTCTCTTTACAGTTTTGATACACCGTTATTCAGACTACCGATGAGATTTTAAGGTTTAGAGGTACGAAACTATGTCCGCGTGCGAAAATAGCTAGTTGAAATATGTCTTGTTTTTCACTGGCATAAAATTTTGATGAAACGTTAGATTCCGACAAACTTGTCTTCGAAGACAACACCAGTTTAAGCATTCCTACTGATCAAAATAGTTAGCTGCATTCTAAAAGCTAACGCACTAACTGGCTCACAAATAACCGATGGTTATATTTCAAACAAAAAAAAATTAGTTTGTGTAGTGTGATCGTCCGGGTGAGTGTAGTTCTGAAAAGAACTGTTGTTGGTGACTGACGTTTCGACTATCTGTGCGATAGTCATCTTCAGAGTCAAGTAAGGAATAGTTGTCAGTCGATGATGTTATAAAGTCTGGTCTGTTGAACGTGATTGGTCTGTTTAGCCGTGATGTGATTGGCTGGAAGACTCATGTAGAGTTTGTTAACAGTCATTGGTCGGTTTCGATCCGTCTGTTGTTTGTCGGTCTGTTTGTCGGTTTGTTCACGTCGTTAATGAGTCGTTTGTAAGGTGCTGGTAATTGTTGACATCTGTTGAGAGGCGTCTGTTCTAAGTTAGTGAACCAGCTTTCCAGAGTCAGTCGTTGAAAGTAGTTTGTACTGTAGGTTAAGCATTTAGCAGAGTCCCAGTCGATTCTGTGATTAGTTTGTCGGTGATGTTCAGAAATGTGATTGTTTACATCGCCATTTCTAGTAGATCGTTTGTGTTCAGTTAGTCGCGTGTTAAGGTTTCTACCAGTCTCACCAATGTAGGAGGCCTGGCAGTCGGAGCATTCGATCTTATAAATCGCTCCCTGTCTGTTGTTGGGTTCGTCTTTGTCTTTAACGTTGGTCAGCAAATGTCGTAAAGTAGTTATAGGCCTGTGAGCTACGCGAATGTTGTAAGGTTGTAGGATCCGCGCGATAGCCTCAGAAGTGCCTTTGATGTAGGGTATAGTAGCTGTAGTCGTGATAGATGTGGAGTCCCTGTTAGTTTCTGTAGTGTCGGTCACCCTGTGAGTGTTTCGTCTAATGAAGTCAGTGTTGTAGTTGTTTTTGTCAAAAACACGGTCAAGGTACTTGTTTTCGTCAGATAAACTGTTCGGTGTGTTGCAAACAAGTTGCGCTCGTCTTGTCAATGTCTTGATAGTCGTAGCTTTGTGGGAAGTCGGGTTGTAGGATGATTCGTCAAGAAGTCTGTCGGTATGCGTCGGTTTTCTGTATATTGTTGTTCGTAGTTCGTTGTTGTTTCGGCCTACCAAACAGTCGAGAAAAGGAAGCTTGCCGTCTTCTTCGATCTCCCTGGTAAACTGAATGTCGGTGTTTTGTTCGTTAAGGTGATTGTGAAAAGCGTCAATTTCGTCTTTGTGTACGGCGGTAAATGTGTCGTCTACGTAGCGTAACCAAAGCGGTATGGTTTGTCGGCAAGTTGAAAGGGCGCGTTCCTCGATGTTTTGCATCACAATTTCTGCGACAACAACGGAGACCGGCGACCCCATAGCTGTTCCGTGCAACTGCTTGTGTGTTTCCCGTTGTACTGAAAGTAAGTCGATGTAAGGCAGAGGTTAAGTAGGTCCATAATGTCTTCTGTCGGTAATGGTAGTGCATCAGTAGACTGATGGATGGCGGTTTCAGTACACTGTAGAGCCAATTGAAGTGGAATACTGGTGAACAGTGATTTCACATCAAAAGACACAAGTTTGTAGTCGTCAGGTATCTGTACGTCTTTGATAGCGTCAATAAAGTTCTCAGTAGATTGTAGTTTACGTCTCGATTTGTCAGTCAGTGGTTGCAGTATCGTCGTAAGGTATTTCGACAGTTGGTACGTCGGGGACCCACAGAAAAAAATTAACTGACAGCATTTTAATCTTGTATCGACTACTAATCATTTTTTTGTTTTCCAGTTTATCTGTTTTCAGGTTATTCTATCACACAGCCCAAAAACTTGAAGGCATCATCTTTGTAGAAAAAGCGTCTCCTCAAAGTAAGTGCTGATAATTAATCGTGTCACACTCATCGACACGTCAATTATTGTAAGTTGCTGACGGAAACGACCATCCATGTGAGAGAGGAATCGGTTGGAATTGCCCTTTTTAGAGGCATCGAAGACGACACCTGTTTAGTCATTCCTACTGGTCAAAATAATACAGGGGTTTTTATTTCGAGTATTTCGAAAAGTTTAGTAGATGGTTGAAAAAAAAAACAGCGCTTAAACACCCTACATAAATAGATCATTCAACGTTTTTCAGGCATTTCTGACGTTATTTCTCATTTTCGACTCAGCCACACTAGTAAATCGCGTTAGAAAATGAAACTTGTCTCTCGTCAAAGTCTTTAAATAACATCTCTGGTGTTCAAGGAGTTTTATGCCTCGTCACGATTATTTGCAAACAAACATCTACTTGATACCGATATTTGACTTGAACGGCTGATCTTGGTTTTGGCGTTTACTTTTGGGCTTGAGGTTAGCTGGCAATAATTTTTTTTCAATGTTTTACTTGTCATCAACAGTTTTTCACAAAATTATACTTTCTATGCAAATTATGGAATGTGTAAATGAAATCGGGTGGTGGCTTCGTTCGTGGAACATATCAACATTTTGAGAAATCCTTCTTCCTATACTAATCATTTTTTGTTTTCCAATTTATCTGTTTTCAGGTTATTCTATCACACAGCCCATAAACTTTAAGGCATCATCTTTGTCGAACAAGCGTCTCCTGAGAGTAAGTGCTGATAATTAATCTTGCCACACTGATCGACACGTCAATTACTCTTGTTGATGGTAACTACCATCCATGTAAGAAAGGAATCGGTTGTTATTGCCCTTTTTAGAGGCATTTTCAATTTTTAGTCTCAAAAACTATATGAATAAAATCATACTCCTCTGTGGATGATATTTGAAGAATTGATCACCGCGCTAAAGTAGATTGTGAGCCAAAAAAAATTGAAACCTGTATGGAAACCAACTTGTAAATAGCGCTAAACGTAATCTAGCAGGCACGCGTTCAAACCCAGTCGGAGCGTGAATTTTTCAAGTTTCATGACCAGTTTTACAATGATAGAAAATATCACCTTTAGCAACTATCATTCGTGAGATTGAGGGCGCTCGCTGTTGTCATCAAACGTTACATCTCGAGAAGGAAAATTTCAGTTTCTCAGAATCATATGGCAAACGATCGAAGACCATGTGAAAACAAACGTAAACCGCTGTTTTTTTAACTCGTCGTGAGTAACCTTTATGTCATCGGCTTTGACAAAAAAAATACACCTTTAGACTGATAATTTTCTTCCTTGCTCACACCTGACAGATTCAGTCACCGTGAGAACTTTTGTGCGAATTTGTTAAATGCGTCTAAAGAACTTATTTCAATTTTTTGATAGACACGGAAACAAAGGATAGTGATAGCCCCACTATCATTTTATTCATTCTCCAGCTATCTTGTGAACAATTAGACACTGATGTGAGTGGTTTAACTTAAAAGTAACAAGAAAAATCCGCTATGTGATGACAGATATAAAATGAGCGAAACGTTATGGTGTTGCGTGACGAACCCAGACGAGAGCTCTGAAGAAGACAAGGCGGATATATTTTCGATCAGGAGAATATTACACAAGAATAAAACGATCACAAAAGACATCGTTACATAGTTTCACGGGGTATTTTTAATGGTGTCCCTCTGTGCACGATCATGACTTCCCGTGGTCAGAGGCGAACATTTCCACCACAGCTACAGAAAAAACACCTGGTGTTTTTGCTGCAAAAGAAAAGAAATTTAGTACAAAAAGTCAAACTCAAATCAGATTTTCCAGTTTTGAGACCGTAAGTTGGTGTGTATATTATTGCTGTACAGGAACCGTAAAGGAGCCGTACATCCGGTGAGATGTAAACTCCCATCATTAATGGCGGAGGGTTCAAGCAAAGCTTTGGATGACGTCACATTACCCGCTGAAGAAAAAGAAGAAGAAGAAGAAGAAGAAGAAATAGTAACTCTTGATTTTGATGACGACACTTTGACAGGTGAGCTTAGTGCGGCTTTCTTTTCAAGACGAGTCTTCGTAATCATGTTTCCTGTGTTATAACCTGGGTACGTTCTGCCTGATTTGTTTTCTTTAGCTTTTTTTCCTTCTCTTTGAGGTTATTTCGGGTAAGATTTCTTTCTGTGATGCGGGCACTTCGTAATGAAAACAGTCTGAAGTGACGAGATTTCTTCTTTAGCAATATATTCAACAGGAGGTCTACCACCTCATGTACCAGAGCCCTTTTGGAAAACAGTTTGTGAAGATAAAGAAGATAAACTTATTTTATCCCGGCCCTTTTGTTTTCAAACACCTTGGCCACAAGCGGTAGTAGTTTTCAATTTAGTGTATGTTGCTTAAATTGTTTTGTTTCAGCGATAGTTGAAGTTTACAAGAATGAAGGTAACGAGGTTTGCTTAAAAGGAGATTTTCTCAACGCCTCTCACTTTTACACGGAAGGAATTAAAGTGAAATGCGAAAACAAAGAATTGAAGGCCAAACTGTACAACAACAGGGCGACAGTACATTTCAAATTAGGTGAGAATTATGAAGGATTTAATCTTTTTACCGTACTTCGTTTCTCCACTCGGCAGTTGGCCTCACTGAGTCCGTGAGGTAGTTCATGTAGGCATGTTTGTGTTTAGAATCTGTTCACGGCATCTTTATCTTGTAATACTCCCATGGAACTTGAGTCAGATTTCGTTGTCCTCACCACCGCTGATATTTATAATCTTTTCTCTGCTTAACATTTCTATTGATTTTTCGCTTTTTCTTGCTGACTCAGATACCCAGATCGACTACATAATGCTCAAAGCAACATAATTTCCACTCAAATAAACCGATCATTTGAGTTTTGGAAATGAATATTTGGAAGAGTATAGCACATGTTTGTTATTACCGACCTACGCCCTTTTTTCTTCTTTATGTTCAGTTTTTTATAACTACAGTCAAAGCTGTAATCAGCGGTCACCCACAGAGAATGGCGGATGACTGCTTAACAAAGCCTCCAAAGAATGGGGGGGGGGGGGGGGTGATATAAAAAACGATAAAAAAATACCATTTTATGCCATAATTTAATTTAATTATTTTTCCATAGCGAAGTTGAATACCCAAAGCTGCAAATTCCGAGGAAAACAAAAAACTCAGTTTTTGGGCAAATTTCAGGTTTACCCCCGCCTTAATGTACAAAAACTCGCTCAAAAATACCACCAAAATTAACTTCGGGAGATATACAGAATGAATTTTACTTGAAAGATTATTCTTAGTTTTATTTGAGTAGAACTTTGAGTGGAACTTTTCGCTTAAAGTGACCGCTCGGTTTCTGCAGGTGGAAGACAACGAGGACAGGGTCTAACTCAAAAGTGACCACGACTACTTAACCCTTTAACTCCCATGAGTGACCAAGACAGAATTTCTCCTTACAATGTCAATACAACATCAAGCAGACAAGTGATGAGAATGAAGAAAATATCAGTTAGGGTATTATTGTAATTGGTTGATCCAATACCAGATGCTCAGAACTAACATCACAAGAACTGTATGGCAGACAGTAAGGAGAATTACTAATGAGATCTTGGGAGTTAAGGGGTTACTAAGGGGGAATTAGAGGACTTTGACATCCGACCCCTAACAGGGTGACCGCTTACGGTGTCGCTTAATACAGGTTCGACTGGATGTTCTGCTATCAGATTACAATTCTCTTGTAGGCAACTACCAGGAGTCACTGAGAGATGCAACAGCTGCCTACCGATTGCAACCAACATATCTGAAGGCAATTATTAGAGGTATTTTTCTTTTCTTATTTTTTTGAGCGGAAAACTACCTCGCACTCCACGGTCTGGACTGCACGTTTCTGAGTGGGGTCTCACATGACTGGTGAAAGTGGCATTAGGCGCTGTTTTTTTGACAGATACTTTTACTCTATATCTCGAAATTTCGATTTCAGAGCAAGAAATTGAAATGAGAAGATTTTAAAACTAAGACTTCTAAGATCTCATTACCAGTTCTCTCCCTAAAGTGGAGAGTACCACGCCCATAGGCACCCTTCTGCTATGATTGACAGCTCGCTGATACTCATCTTTCGAAGCAAAGTGCTTAGGATACATTTTTATTTTACAGAGAATTAAGGGAATCACTGTAACGTTCACTTAAATTTTTGCAAACATCGCACAACTCTTTCACAATTTGATAAGTTTCCAAAAACCAACGAGGAGAAAAATTACAACAATTTATTTTTTACCTCGGCAAAGGAAAACTGTTTTAGAAAAACCTCTTCCGCACAGAGACGATCTAATAATTTTAGCTGTGTTATTTTGAATAGGAGCAAGCGCCTGTCTTGAGCTGAATAAGCCTGAAGAAGCTCTCAGATGGAGTGTCCAAGGATTAGCAGTATCCTTTTGACAAATCTAAAATACAAAGAACTTGATCTCTCTTAATATGTCAACTATGTAAGTTAAAATAGTCAGTGTTCAGAATTATGGCACATAAACACCATTTGGAAGCCTATCGGAATATTGAAAGCATCTTGCTTCTTCAACAAGTGTTCAAATGAAAAAGGTTTTCCAAGTTTGTTGAATAAACTTTAATTTGTTTGCTTTTCTTTTTTACCGATTACATAGAAAACAAGAAATATGAGAGCCTTATTTCCTGACCGGTAGAGCTTCCGCTGTTTAAAAAGACTGTTATTAAGAATTTGCGTATCCCTAATACAGTTCTATAGCAGTATAGTTATTTTTGGCAGTAGATTTGCATCTTTAACTGTGGATGTGTGAAGATTGAAAGAAACGATACCCTGCGGCGACTGAGAGACAGGTCTTTCCACGAATGTTTAAAGTCCGGCAATGTAAGTCTATGGTCTAGTAAATTTTTTCGCATTCTCCTTCTTAGCATCATGTTAAATGTAACACCAGTGCACTAGATGTTGGGGTGTTAGTGGTAATGACATTGAGGACAATGTCAGAGAAAAAAAATGTCTAAGAGAAAAAAATCAGTCGTGCATTGCTGATGATTAATAATACTACAGTCAAACCTGTATTAAGCGGTCACCCACGGGGAATGGTGACCCCTTGATACAGGTTCCAAAGAATGGGGGGTGATCAAGAGTTCTGTTTGTCGACTTAAACCTCTACAACGAGACTTTTTATTTATTACCACATTTCGAGACAAACAAACATTACAACCGAAACAATTACGCAATTTCTTCGCTTTTGTCTTTACACTTTTGAAACCTAAGATGAAGAAAGTAATTGAGATCATAAAGCAAGACCTCCACAATGCAAAAGAACTAGGAGACAGCGCAGACGAGGGAAGTACCTACCACAATCTTGGCTCGGCTTATGACAAGCTGGGTGATTCCAATCAGGCCATAAAGTACCACAAACACCATCTCAGTATTGCTAAGGAACTGGGAGATAGGGCAGACGAGTACCGTGCCTACCACAATCTTGGCTCGGCTTATGACAAGTTGGGTGATTTCAATCAAGCCATAGAGTACCACAAACAACATCTTAGTATTGCTAAACAACTGGGAGACAAAGCAGGCGAGGGACGTGCCTACAACCATCTTGTCTCGACTAGTTACGAGTTGGGTGACCTCAATCAAGCTATAGAGTATCTCAGGGAACATCTTAACAATGCCAAACAACTGAGAGACAGGGCAAACGAAGGACGTGCCTGCCGCAATCTTGGCTTCGTTTATCAAAAGCTGGGTGATTTCAGTCAAGCCATAAAGTACCACAAACAACATCTCAGTATTGCTAAACAACTGGGAAACAGGGAAGGCGAGGGACGTGCCTGCCACAATCTTGGCTTCGTTTATCAGAAGCTGGGTGATTTCAGTCAAGCCATAGAGTACCACAAACAACATCTTAGTATTGCTAAAGAACTAGGAGACAGGGCAAGCGAGGGAAGTGCGTACAAAAGTCTTGGCTTCGCTTATTACAAGATGGGTGATTTCACTCAAGCCATAGAGTACCACAAACAATATCTTAGTATTGCTAAAGAACTGGGAGACAGGGCAGGCGAGGGAAGTGCCTACAGCAATCTTGGCTTGGCTACTTATGAGCTGGGCGACCTCAATCAAGCCATAGAGTACCTCAGGCGAGATCTTCATATTGCTAAAGAACTGGGAGACAGGGCAGGCGAGGGAATTGCCGACCATAGAGTACCACAAACAACATCTTAGTATTGCTAAAGAACTAGGAGACAGGGCAAGCGAGGGAAGTGCGTACAAAAGTCTTGGCTTCGCTTATTACAAGATGGGTGATTTCACTCAAGCCATAGAGTACCACAAACAACATCTTAGTATTGCTAAGGAACTGGGAGACAGGGCGGGCGAGGGAAGTGCCTACCACGTACTTGGCTTCGTTGCTTATCAGCTGGGCGACTTCAATCAAGCCATAGAGTACCTCAGGCAACGTCTTAATATTGCTAAAGAACTGGGAGACAGGGCAGGCGAGGGAAGTACCTACTACAATCTTGGCTCGGCTTATGACGAGCTGGGTGATTTCAATCAGGCCATAAAGTACCACAAACACCGTCTCAGTATTGCTAAGGAACTGGGAGATAGGGCAGACGAGTACCGTGCCTACCACAATCTTGGCTCTGCTTATCACAAGTTGGGTGATTACAATCAAGCCATAGAGTACTACAAACAACATCTTAGCATTGCTAAAGAACTGAAAAACAAGGCAGACGAGCACCGTGCCTACCACAATCTTGGCTCGGCTTATGACAAGCTGGGTGATTTCAACCAGGCCATAGAGTACCACAAACAACATCTTAGTATTGCTAGAGAACTGGGAGACAAAGCAGGCGAGGGACGTGCCTACATCCATCTTGTCTCAACTAGTAATAAGCTGGGTGACTTCAATCAAGCCATAGAGTACCTCAGGCAACATCTTAGTATTGCTAAACAACTGGGAGACAGGGCAAAAGAGGGAAGTATTTACAACACGCTTGGCTTAGCTTATCACCAGCTGGAGGATTTTAATCAAGCCATAGAGTACCACAAACAATATCTTAGTATTACTAAAGACCTAGGAGACAGGGCAGGCGAGGGAGGTGCCAACCAAAAGATTGGCTCAGCTTATTACAAGATGGGTGAATTCAGTCAAGCTATAGAGTACCACAAAGAATATCTTAGTATTGCTAAAGAACTGGGAGACAGGGCAGGCGAGGGAAGTATTTACAACACGCTTGGCTTAGCTTATAACCAGCTGGAGGATTTTAATCAAGCCATAGATTACCACAAACAACATCTTAGTATTGCTAAAGACCTAGGAGACAAGGCAGGCGAGGGAGGTGCCAACCAAAATCTTGGCTTAGCTTATTACAAGATGGGTGAATTCAGTCAAGCTATAGAGTACCACAAAGAACATCTTAGTATTGCTAAAGAACTGGGAGACAGGGCAGGCGAGGGAAGTACCTACTACAATCTTGGCTCGGCTTATGACGAGCTGGGTGATTTCAATCAGGCCATAGAGTACCACAAACAACATCTTAGTATTGCCAAAGAACTGGGAGACAGGGCAGGCGAGGGAAGTGCCTACAACAATCTTGGCTCAGCTTATCACAAGATGGGTGAATTCAATCAAGCCCAAGAGTACTGCAAACATCATCTCAGTATTGCTAAAGAACTGGGAGACAGGGCAGGCGAGGGAAGTGCCTACAACCAACTTTTCTTTGCTAGTTATGGGCTGGGTGACTTCAAGCAAGCCATAGAGTACCTCAGGAAAGATCTTAATATTGTTAGAGAGCTGGGAGATAAGATATGCGAGGGAGTGGTCTACAACAACCTTAGCGCGGCTTATCAGAAGGTGGGTGATTTCAATCGAGCCATAGAGTACCTCAGGCAACATCTTAGTATTCCTAAAGAACCTGAAGACAGGACAGAGGAGGAGTGTGCCTTTTGCCTGCTTGGTGAGGCTTATCACGGCTTGGGTGATTTTACTCTTGCCATAGAGAACGCCAACAAATGTCTAGATATTGCTAGAAAACCGCTAGTAAGGTCAAACGCTTTGAAAGTTATTGGAAAAAGTTATATGTCAATGGGCAAATTGTATCGAGCCATGCAGTTTTTCCAGGATTACCTTCATATCGCTAAACACATAGGCGACAGGAAAAACGAGGCTATAAGCCTATGTCCTTATTGGAACTGTTAATACTCGACGGGATGATTTTAACCAGGCAACAGAGTACCTTGAGAAAGCGCTTACCATGGCCAAAGAACTGAGAGACCAGGAAATGGAGGCAATGGTCTACGCCAGTTTTGTGGAAGTTCTTCGTAAACAGGGTGACTTTGAACGAGCCATCGAGTACAACAAGAAATGTCTTAATATGGTTCAGAAATCGGGGCAGAGAATAATCGTGGGAAATTATTTAGCCAATTTAGGTCGTACTTATGAAAGCTCTGGAGACTTGCATCAAGCGGTTGATTATTATCAACGCAGTACTAAACTTTTCAATGAATTGAGAGTTCTGCAAGCTGACGATGCGTTGAAAATAACCTTCCGCGATGCACGTCAAGACATTTACCAGTCACTCTGCAGAACCTTGCTTAAGCTGTCAAAATTCGACGAGGCATTGTGTGCTGCGGACCAAGGACGAGCCGAGGCCTTGTTGGATCTCATCAAACTACGATATGGATCCCAACTGGCAGTTTCTGGATCAGTTCAGGCTAAACCAGGGATCTCCGAAATGGTCACCGATATCTCTGATCCGACGCTTTTTGTTGCACTATTAGGAAACGCAGTTAACCTGTGGGTAATCGGGAAAGACAGGAATGTACAGTTTACAAAGAAAGAAGTGAAATATCTCCTTGGAGATGCGACCGACTATTTGAGTTGCTTAAGGAAGAAGGTGTACAAGGAAATTCGAGGAAGATTCAGGGTAATCTGCGAGAACCGCACACTAGACGGGTCAAGTACCGAACAAGAATTGCCACCCGCCGAGGAAAGAGGTGAGGAAACAGGAAACCCATTACAGTCTGACGAGAATCCTCTGCGTCTCTTTCATGAGTGCATCATAAGTCCTATTTCAGATTTGATCGAAGATGGCGAGTTGGTTGTCGTTCCTGATGGTCCACTGTGCCTGGCCCCTTTTGCTGCATTTTTGGATTCCGAATCAAAGTACCTCTGTGAGTCCATGAGGATACGCATTCTTCCGTCATTGATGTGTATGAAACTGATCAACGCTTCTCCCAAAGAATATCACAACAAGAGTGGGGCGTTGCTCGTAGGAGATCCATGTCTCAAAGACTTTACCACCTTGCTCGGAGAGAATAGATATCCGCCCTTGCCCTGTGCCAAAAAGGAAGTGGAGATGATCGGAGCGATGCTTGGTATCCGCCCACTCACAGGAAAAGAGGCAACCAAGGCTGAGGTACTAAAGAGAATCGGTTCGGTTGCTTTGGTGCACATTGCTGCGCACGGAGAAATGAAGACTGGGGAAATTGCATTGGCTCCAAATCCAGATCGAAAATACGTCAGACCAGAAGAACAAGATTTCATGCTAACAATTTCCGATGTGCAAGCAGCGAAGTTACGTGCAAAGCTTGTTGTGTTAAGTTGTTGTCACAGTGCCCAAGGCAAGGTGTCAAGTGAGGGTGTGATCGGCATTGCACGGGCTTTCATTGGTGCTGGTGCTCGTTCTGTTCTGGTCGCACTCTGGTCAATTGATGACGAGGCTACCATGGAGTTTATGAGAAGCTTTTACCAACATCTGAAGGATGGAAACAGCGCTAGCGTGTCACTCAACCGGGCGATGAAATGTCTTCGAGAATCAGAAGACTTTAATGCCCCGCGGTTCTGGGCTCCGTTTGTACTCATTGGTGATGACGTCACAATCGATTTTAAAGAAATCAACAATGAATCGTGAGTAGCAATTTATAAATAGGACTTCAATAATTCCACCTTCATGTGAAATACTTTTACTAAACTGAGCAAGGTCGACTATAACCCTTTCTAAAGAATGGTGGTCACGAGACATTTTGGCTTTTATAAGTTGGTGTAGAAGACACTGTTGACGTAAAACATTACAGTACACACATAAAAGAACGAAAAAAAAGAAACGATGAAACCCACAGATTAATGAGGCGGTGCTTTATTGGCGACGTCGTCCTCTCTACTCTCTACTGAGAAGGAGCACGCATTTAAAAGGAAACTAAATTTCGTTAATCGAGTTATCAGATGTGCTCTGCTCGTGCATTCTCAGCGTATAAGAAAAAAAGCTTAAAGACAAACGAGGGAGCCGGCATTAACTTCACACTTGGTTTCAAGTGATTTTTTCAGCTCAATGACAGTAATCTCCATTTTAATTTCAGATCACAAGAAGAACAAGTACCACTGGCGGAAGTTAAGGATCAAGGAAAGCTGGAACAGGCGCCATAAAATGAACCTTTAACGTCCATGCCACCGATGAAAACCAGTGGAGTAAGTTCTCGCAACGAGGGCATTGAGAGAAGGCTTAATAATCTCTGAACTTTGCTCGTGGGTAACTTAACTGGGTCAATTCCTTTAAGTCTAATTGAATTGAAAATAGGATCGCTTAATGAATTGAAACGAAGCCCTGATTTTTCCAGTTGCAAATTCAGTCTTCAGCTTCTAGAGCTTCGCTTTTGTTTAAGCAGAGAACAAGGCATATTTTTAATAAGAAAATCTCTATGAGTTTTGATCGATATAATTTGTGATACTTTTTAATTTTTCTAATGGAAATAGACCCATATCACAAACTCGTGATCCGCGATTACCTCTGCCCGCACAAGATACCCGTGACCCGCGAAGATTGTGGTTCACTTCTTAGCGAGTTTCCTGAGTATTTCTCTACTTTAACCTTAAGTATTTAACAAATTTACATATTTAAAAGTTTCAATCGAAGAAAATTACCGAGTAAGGCAAAAACAAAACTAGGTATCATCGATAATAAGCTGAAATGAAAGCTAGAGTTTCTGCAAGTTTGCAGACTTTTTAAAAAATTTTTAACCTTTTTCTTCTGATTCTTTCCCACGTGGGAAATTATGATGATTGTTTACACAGCAACATTTTTTACAACAAAGTTTTGCGAATACACATATTCTACAGTTATCAGTTTCCCCTTTGAAAAGATTTAGGTTATCTAGGCAAGGAGATGTGTAGTTTCAAGTGATTGCCATAAAAAAGCCGAATAAAGTTTTGGTCAAAATGAAACAGTCCGAGTCAATAAGAAAAACTAGCATAATGGTAAACTTATTTGTTTTCTACTCATATCTTAAGCCTGGCAGATTGAGATGAAGTACTTTTTTTTGTTATCACTTATATTTAAAAGCATTATGTATTAATAAATAGATGATGATAACAATCACATGATAAATTTGTCTGCAATAATTGATCTTTCAGAGACTTGCTGAGCAGGAGGCTGTCACTGTTGTAGTATAATTACTCTTTGTCTTTGATATTTAACCCTTTCCACCCTAACATCAGTATGTATATTCTCCATACTGATCTCCATACATTTCCTAAGGCAGCAACAAGGAGAATTTATCTAAGAATCAAGTGAGCTTCTTAACTTGGTGATCATTTCCTTTTATTCTAGTGACCTAACTTTTTGATTCAGGGGTGGTATTGTGAGGAGAAACTGGATGCTGGTCACTCTTAGGACTCAAAGATGTTAACTGAACACCTGAAACAGGCTCTGTGAGAATTATTTTTTATTTTGGTTTGCATGACTCAAGCCTGAAATTCTGATCAAAACATGATTTTTAAGACATGAGTATTTCAAAAATTAACATTTTCTTTAAAGTGAGTGTCAACAAAATCTGAGTTTCATTTCTTTTAAAGGTATATATGGCCTTTGCCTTTGCCTTTGCCCTCCCCCTGACATCCTTTTATGTCCATTTTAACCCAGTGATTCTCTGACTGCAGTGATTATGATGGTGACCATATTCTACCATGACCATCAGGTGTGTTGTATTTGACATCCCACATCCAAGGAGATTCTGTTTTGACAAAACACAAAGATGACATGAAATACCAGACTTTCATAGATGAACCACTGATTTTAAGTACCTGACTCTATGCATGTGCCAAGAGATCACCTGGTTTTCAGGGGGAAAGGAGAGGAGATCTGTTGTCACCGACAGAGTATAAAGGCTTGATCATAAAAAAACTGACTGCCAATTAAGCCTTTAACACCCAGATCAAATTTGTAATTCTCCTTACTGTCAACCATACAGTTCTTATCATGTTAGTTCAGAGAATTTAGTATTGGATCAACTAATTATCCCCAAATTGATAAATTTCTTTATTCTCACCACTTGTCTGCTTGATATTGTATTAATACTGTAAGGAGAAATTCTGTTTTGGTCACTCATGGGAGTTAAAGGGTGGAGGGGGATCATAAGAATATTACAGAGCCTTGTTGGGATCAGGTAAATTTTATTGTGACACAGGAAAAATCCTCTGACCCCCCTGCCCCCCTGACCCCCCCCTGCCCCTAAGTCTGCCAAGGATAAATAATGACCAGTCCCACAACCATAAATATTCACAATGAGAAAATTGCTACAAATTATTCACACTCAAAAAATAACAAGGAAGAACTTTTACTTTCAAACAAATTTGGAAATTCATGATGCATACTGAAAAGAGGATACCTTAATACTAAAGTGCCTGAACAAAAGCAAGGAATCTTACCATCTTTGGTGTATGGCAAAGGTGGGACATCAAATGAAAGCTGTACACTGTAACTTGACCATTTTTCATTACTTTCCTGTTTTCCTTTCACATGAAAGTATTTGCTTTCAGGATCCTGTTGATAAAATGACAGTTCACTATTGAGTCGTAGATGGAATCTGGATCAAAAAGGGTACAGTCACAGGAAAGAATTTTCTTTCTCCTGTCCAACTGAAATGCCAGGGATATAACTAAACAAAATACCTGGTCTTTGGGTAGAAACAAAACTCCAATCTCATATGAGTGAATCAAAAGTTGTTGACCATTTTTTTCCAAAGTCCCCCGGGCTGCTTTAGACAAATTTGCACTGAAAATAATTAAATGTAAATGAGGAAGAGAAAAAATGCAAAAACTTTGCATAGATGTTAAGACAACATCAACCATTTTTTAAGATTCCAACAACCTTTCATTTTCAAAACATTGTTTTTTCAAAATAATTGGCTTAACATTTTGATTTGGCCAATCAGATATAGCCCAAAGACAGACAGGGGAAATCCAAAGTTTCTGCTCATTCTAGCCAAATTAGAAAGACTACAAACACCATATGGGTATACCCAGGGGGATTCCAAAGGAAAGCAGACAATATTCAGACTCTTTTAATTTAGTCATGCCCAAGACAACAGTGACAAACCTGAAAAGATTCTGACTGTTATACTGAAATAATTTTTTGAATAAACTTTAAATAGCCCCAAACATAATGAAGCGTGGAAGTTCCAACTTCTAAAATTTCTAGAGCAGCATAACTAAATAAAGATAAATTGCAGAGAGGACTCAGTTTTTATCACCTTGTCACAAGAAACCAGCTCATCTGGCTCCAATCTGGGGATAGCCCGGCATATGTTTTAAAATGAGGAGAGACACGACTTTTACCACAGGAATGAGACTTCCACAAAAAAGGCAAAAATCCATCATATTTTTCAAGAATGTGAGAAGAGCTATGCTAACAAAATAGAGTTAACTACTTGGGTAAAGCTGAAATTTCTTGGATGTAACTTTTAAATAGATCTAAGGCTTTTAATTAAGCCTACACCCCAGTATGGTCCAATTCAAAAAGAAAAAAATTGAGAAGAATTGCCATTTTGTGAAGCTTATTGAGACAAATGATGAATGTGCTTGACTCCAAATTGAAAGGATCAGGAACATTCCCTGCCAGGGTTCCCTGACAAGACAAGTTCATATCCCTACACAGCAGTGAATGCTGATGCCATCCACCAGATAAAAGACTCCATAAGTTCTGCTGATTTCTGTCAAATTCAGGAAGGATGTGGGTGGTGGAGGGTTAGCTATACTAATAATGATAATAACAAATCCAATGTGTTCCAACTGAAGTTGAAGGAATTGAACCCAGGCCATCAGTTTACAAGTCCAGCTCTCTAACCACTTAGCCACGCTGCCTCAACAGATGCACTCAATTTAAGTTATATTATATACCTGGGTAACCTTCCAAACTGTGCCAGACATTATCCACTGTTGGAAAAACCTGCGAATAAAACAAGATGATTCAAGATGAAAAAATTTCCATCATATACTGATCCAGAACAAAAAGTTGTAAATCAGTGTTCAGTTTCCAACCATAATGGAGATTGAGAAACATACTAACCAGATGCAGAGGGGGACTGGACATCATGTTGCCAGAACATGTGGACAAGCTTTGTAACCATTCAGAACACAGCCAATGGTCCTTGTTGTTCCCAAGGGAACCTATGCTGGAAAACTGACCAACCACAGGTCACTTGGAGCTGATGTCATCAAAGCTAGGTCCATGCTGGTAAAGAACCTAAGTTTCAAAGAAGACAATTATCTTATTTTCAAGGTGTTACTCTAGATGAATTAAAAATTTGTTCAATTTGATTGGGTGAAACTTTAATGCTCTTTTAGACAGGCACCTAACTTTGCTAGAGGGTGATGCATATTAACAATTCAAACATATTCCAAATTTTAGACTTCTTAATTTACACCAATAATTCATGATCACCTTACGAAGTTTAAGATGGTCCCATTTGGTTTTATTGACTCCAGTGTGTCTTCCAAGAACAGAGGCTATTAGGTGAACCCTAAAATTAATCAAAAGTCTTCCTTATGTTAATACCAACAGAGCACTTTTCAATTGAATGTCTCAACCACAACTAAAGAAATCAAAACAACAAATTATGTCAGAAGAAAATATCATAAGGAGGCAACGACAACTCAATAACTTCCTGATGGAATGGAAGAACAAATGATCAAATAAGGAAAAAATATTTAATGAACAATATACCTTGCAGATGACATATCATGTTCCTAAATATATTTCTTCCATTCATCTAGTGCACTACCCCCATATGCTGCCAAATATTCCTGTAACAGGTTTTTTAGACAAATTAAGATGAAGCTTTGGTGTAGGACATCACATCATTGGGGATGCAATGAATTTAAAGAACCTCAAGGTACTTTCCTTGTACAGTGCATCTCTTCAGTAGAGGGTTGCAAAGAGATTAAACTAAAAATTAACATGTGACTGTACACGTGAATTTTACTGAAGGCAAGGTAAGGGAAGACTTCATGTTACTCCTTTCAAATTTGTTTAGAGTAAATGTGAAACAGGATCAGGATTGTGTTTTCTGGTCCAGTCCATGGCAATGAGATTTGCTGTGCTGATCACAACTCTTAATCCTTTAACTCCCAAGATCTCATTAACAATTCTCCTTACTGTCTGCCATATAGTTCTTGTGATATTAGTTTTGAGAATTTGGTGTTGGATCAACTAATAATCTGCTAATTAATGTTTTTCTTATTTCTGATTACTTGTCTGCTTGATATTGTATTGATATTGTAAGGAGAAATTCTGTGTTGGTCACCCACGAGAGTTAAAGGGTTAAGCCCTCTTTGTACAACAGTAGCATCATTTTGTTGAAAAAAAAATCATAACTAAACTTTTCAAAAGCCTGAGAAAACAAATCCATTGTGATTGTAAGGAGAGAAGCTCTTAATTCATCATTAAGAATAAAGATCACTCACTAATAACAGTCATTGTTATTTTAACAACGATTTTCTTCATTTTATGAATTAAAGTACAGCATGTTATCATCTTTTTGTTGTATCTCAGAACTGTTTTAGATACTCAAGTTTTGTAGCTACTGGTAAATTGGTTTCTCATAATTTGCAATTCTGTTTGTGCATAGTAATAACAACATCTTCATTCTTGAATGTATCATCAGAAGACCAACCTATGATGTGTTGATGTGTTCCAAATGCTTTTTCAGTCTGGCCTGTCAAAAAAAGACAAACCATTATTATTTTATCAAAACTATACTTCACCATTGAGTAATTTGACTGATTTTTTTTAAATTAAGTGACTGACTGACTGACTGATAAAAAGAAAACTGATAATCTTTGATATGATTAGAAGGAGGATTTATCTGCAGATTTATAAGCTAGATAAAGAAGTGTCACAGTCTAAATGCCTCAGTGCTGTCCTTTGGATTATTTCCCTTGAGTGGGGACCCCACCTCCACTTATGTCCAGAAATGTATGCAGTGACAAAAATGGCAAATTTGATGAAATGTCATCAAATCAAGTGAATGTTCATGGTTTTGACAATTTTGACAAATTTGCACCATTTTGGTTACTGTATGCACTTCTGGACATGTCTTGATACTAGTGACTGCACAAACATCAAACTTACAGGAGACAGTTTAACATTTGGATATGGAAGAAGTTGAGCCTTCACCTCTCTCTGATTTCCATGCACAATTAATGAAGGTTTGGATCTGCAAACACATTTCAATTAATTTGTTGACAAATTTCTTTTTATGAATTTTTTGCAACCCCAAAATACACATAAAACTCCAAATTATTTCATGCTAGGTCATCAACTGTTAATAAGGAATGACTATTGTTAATAAAATTGCATACTAAGCTGGTAATAACAACCCTTTGAACTACAGTGTTCATACACAAGAACATATACATCAAAACACCAAAGCCCTTCCCCCTCAAAAATTACCTCTGTGGACCTCTATAGTATTCCCATATGAACTTTCATAACCAAGTAGAGTTTAAGGTGGCAGACAAATTTTCATTCTACATGAACCAGCCAAAGAGCTTTAGATAATATTTAGTTCTATATCAATTAATCACTCGAAAAAAAAAATTGATTTTTAGCAATTTGACAGTTCAATGTAAAAATACATTTGATCTTGACCTTTTATCAGTAGGATACTGCTCCATCAACCAGGGAATATCAAAATTGTGGTTCAACTGGAAAAATTAATGTGCATAATAATATTTTTTTCATTCTTGTCAATTGCCAGCTTGATATTGTACTAATATTGTAAAGAGAAATTATGTCTTGATCACTTACATGAATTTATATCTGGCTTATTATCTTAGTTGATAGTATCAACCAACTAGTACTTCTCAGAAGCAGCTGTTCCAATCATGTCACAGCGTCATTTTTCAGGCTTCTTTTTCTTCTATTTCTTTGATTGTAGTTTATAAATGAGATCACTTATTTACTTACATGTATTGTCATTTGCAAGTCAAAATGTGATTTTGACTCGTAGATACATGATAGTATAGAAACGAGTTGTTTTGGGCACTTTGGGATATGCAAATTGGTGTGTACTCCTTGTAATTAGTTGACAATTAGTCAGCTCCAAACTCTAAATCTATCCTTCCAAAGAAGTCCAAAGTCCTAGTGCCGTGATTGCACTAATCATTGTGATGTTTATTGTCTTAACACAGCTGTTTTGAAATTTACTAAATTGAAATGGACTTCGAATGTTTCAGATTAGTGCTATGATCAACTCAAGGACCAAATTTGAAGGGCCTTTGAATCATCCATGCACTAAACATAATGAGGAGCAGCAAGAATCACAAAGAGTTTGTGAGTGACAAAGCAAACTGTTAACATGGAAATTCCCACAGAAACATGTACCCATGACTTTAAAAAATGTCATTTACAGCATTATTAAAAAAAAGGGGGAAAATGTATATAACAAAATAAATTAAGATATAGAAATGTCTCCCACCAAAAATTGAATACAGACACTTTGTCTGCAGAGACTTATAAGTATATCCATATCACCACTATGTCACTAACTAAAAATATTCAGGAAAAATAAGCTACTTATACCATAATCTGCATTTGGCACTTGAGAAGTAATCACATTGTCAGCAAAGTTTATCAAATCATTAGCTTATACAGCTGTTTCGACATTAACTAAATTGAAATGGACTTCAAATGTTTCAGATTAGTGCTATGATCAACTTGAAGACTGAATTTAAGGGTCTTTGAAATGTGAAGGTGTTACCATAACGAGGAGCATTGTAAAAGTGTGAGCAACATTTTTTTTTTCAAGCCAGCTGCTTTGATCAAATTTTCTTTCCCTATATTTGGATGGAAAGGCTACTTACTTTGCACAAGAATTTCGTTAAAGGAACTGCTATAACATATAAAACCCTACACCCTAGTTGTTGTAATCGATTTTACAATGTTTGAATACGGTATAGACAGAACAACAGAATAGTTGACTGTTCCAAACTTTAATCTTCTACGATGACGATCCGAACGATTACAGTCACTACACAATACGATTTTTCTTTTCGATCTGACACCAGACTGCTATAACAAGTGTAGAAGGTCTCGAATGACAACTTAATGTATAACTAAGCGCGAGTAACGCAACATGTAACAAAATATCTCTTTAACACTAGTAGTATAAACAAACAAACAATAATCAAAGGGTGCCTGTGGAATCAGAATGCATGATGAAAGATTGCTATTATGGACACCAAAATTAATGATAGTCCCAGAGGTCTTTGATGTAAAAAAATAGTTCATTGTGTTCTGTTATCTCCTGTCACATCATACTGTAGGATTTACTGTCCCCCATCTGACCATGAGCAAAAATACAGGCATTGTAACCCTCAAACGCTGCCTGTATCACATCAGTACCCAAATCTTCAAACATCTGAAGGAATAACAGAGTACAAAGTAAATTTCAAGCTTTTTTAAGATTTTAGTTACACTTTAAATTTCAAACTTCCAAAACTTGCCAGTTTACAAAGACCCAAATCATCATAGAAACAGCACTTAAAAATAACAAGTTGATTGCTCCTCAATACTTACACTGGAAAGTTTATGAGTATATTGGTGCACATTTTTTCTATGTCAGCCATAATTTACCTGGCTTGTTTCCACAGATTTGAAGTGTGGACCATTAATAACTTAATTCTAACAAATATTGTATTTAAACAAATGTATTGTCCAAAAGTGTGAGGAAATATACTCTCAAGCTAAAACCACAAAATTCAATTCTATTGCTATGTAGAGCACAAAGATATACTCAATCGCACGATAAACTCTCTTGATCTCGTTTTTCTTTTTACTTAATCATGTCTATGAACTGTGCCACATAATCTAATTAATGCTGGTCATTTGAAAGAAGATTTCAACCAAGTTCAGTTGTACTAGTGTGACTATCTTTTTCATTTCATTTATGCTTAACCCCCCAAAACATTTATAATCAAATTTTACATTGACATTGTGTATTCCAGATCACCGTATTTGTTTCTGTTGTTTAGCACACTATAGAGGGGGACAGGGGGGTCAGAGTCTCCTGCTTCCTGTACCACATTCTCCACCTCCTATTCTTTTTGTGCCCCTTTGTCTCATGACTCACACCCTTCATTGTGTTGTTCCCGTCTTCAGGTTAATCAAGAGGATCAGAAACTCAGGTTTAACTTTCAAATTGTGCCAAAACTTAACATTCTTGTTCATTTTCTGGCCTTTGTTTTGGCAGGGGGATCATTGGGTTCCGATGAAAGTTATTACAAGTTTCACTAAGTTTCACTTTCTTTGCTGGAGATTTTTGACAGCTACAGCTTACCAGACACTGAAGTATAAGTGTACATGTGTCATGTGTCATGCTATCTCATGACCGATGATATAATCGAATTGAAGGGATTTCCAAACTCACCAGCTACAAATTTGCGTTTTCTTGCCTCCAAAATTTTCTTTTAAGCATCGGTGGATGTTAAATGGAAATTTCAAAACTTTGCTAGATATTTTGACTGAATAATACCCAGTAATAAACAACGAACTATTGCCGTCTTTATTTCTGCTCTCACTTCCCACCATCATATAGATACCGCTTCCCACCCCCTATTCTCGCACTTTCCGCCCTCTCCCGCCCCCTTTTTCTCCCGGGCTCCCACCCCCCTGTCCCCCTCCACCTCACTTTAATATGCAAAACAAGGAGGACTATTAAATTGAAATCAAAGTCTTTATTCCTAAAAATTTAGTCGCAGTTTTCAACAAGTATTGTCAACAGCGACAGACTTATTTCCCAACAGATACATTTAACGGATATTTAAACCCCAGACATCGATAACCGAGAATTTTTAACCAGCGTTCTATTAGAACGGCCGAATCAAATGCTTTATTTCGGCTTACCTTTTATTGAGAGGCCCCACTCTTACTGCTGCCTTGACCGAAGCCATGTTCATTGTATTATCTCCTTTCCCTTTAGTCATTTCAAATATCTTGATCGTTATAAATCAAAGCTTGCAAAATACTGTAGACAATTTATTCCGAATCATAACTATTGTTACACAGTCTCCATCAGTCTTGATTTCTACACACGCGAGCCTGCGCACACTCCACTGACCACTTTGATGTCATTCGATCCTAGATTACCTGACTGTTCTCTTTGATCGAACCTATCGTGAATGAGCCGCGAATGAGCCGCGAATGACCACGAACATTGATATGTTGTAGTTTTTTCATGTTATTTCTTTTGTTATTTTTTTCCCGTTGATCACATACCTGTGTAGATTTCGGTGACGCTGATAAATTTAGCTGCATTCTAAAAGCTAACGTAGTAACTGGCTCACAAATAACCGATGGTTATATTTCAAACAAAAAAACAAAAAAAAAATTAACTGACAGCATTTTAACCTTGTATCGTTGACAAAAGTTTTGGAATAAAAAGAGCCATTCAAAATCAGAAACAAAAGTGAAATTTTCCACGTCGTGACTGATCATCATGTAAGTTCTCTTTACAATTTTGATACACCGTTATTTAGACTACCAATGAGATTTTAAGTTTTAGAGGTAAGAAACTATGTCGGGTGCGAAAATAGCTAGTTGAAATATGTCTTGTTTATCACTGCCATAAAATTTTGATGAAACGTTAGATTCCGATAAACTTCTCTTCGAGGACAACACCAGTTTAATCATACCTACTGATCAAAATAATACAGGGGTTTTAACAAGTATTTCGAAAAAGTTTAATAGATGATTGAAAAAAAATCAGTGCTCATACACCCGAAATAAGTAGATCATTCAACGTTTTTCAGGCATTTCTGACGTTATTTCTCATTTTCGACTTAACCAAACCAGTAAATCGCGTTAGAAAATGAAACTTGTCTCCCATCAAAGTCTTTAAATAACATCTCTGGTATTCAAAGACGTTTTATGCCTCGTCACGATTATTTGCAAACAAACATCTACTTGATATCGAGATTTGACTTCATCGGCTGATCTTGGCTTTGGCGTATAGTTTTTGGCTCAAGGTTAGCTGGCAATAATTCTTTTTCAATGTTTTACTTGTCATCAACAGTTTTTTACAAAATTATACTTTCTACACAAATTATGGAATGTGTGAATGAAATCGGGTGGTGGCTTCGTTCGTGGAACATATCAACATTTTGAGAAATCATTGTTCTTATACTAATAATTTTTTGTTTTCCAATTTATCTGTTTTCAGGTTATTCTATCACACAGCCCAAAAACTTGAAGGTATCATCTTCGTAGAAAAAGCGTCTCCTCAAAGTAAGTACTGATAATTAATCGTGTCACACTCATCGACACGTCGATTATTGTAAGTTGCTGACGGAAACGACCATCCACGTAAGAGAGGAATCGGTTGGAATTGCCCTTTTTAGAGGCATCGAAGACGACACCTGTTTAGTCATTCCTACTGATCAAAATAATGCAGGGGTTTTAACAAGTATTTCGAATGAAATCGGGTGGTAACGACTTCGGTTGTGCAACATGTCAACATTTTGAGAAATCATTGTTTCTATACTAATCATTTTTGTTTTCCAATTTATCTGTTTCCAGGTTATTCTATCACACAGCCCATACACTTTAAGGCATCATCTTTGTCGAACAAGCGTCTCCTGAAAGTAAGTACTAATAATTAATCGTGCCACACGACACGTCAATTACTCTTGTTGATGGTAACCACCATCCATGTAAGAAAGGAATCGGTTGTTATTGCCCTTTTTAGAGGCATTTTCAATTTTTAGTCTCAAAAACTATATGAATAAAATCATACTCCTCTGTGGATGATATTTGAAGAATTGATCACCGCGCTAAAGTAGATTGTGAGTCAAAAAAAATTGAAACCTGTATGGAAACCAACTTGTAAATAGCGCCTAACGTAATCTAGCAGGCACGCGTTCAAAGCCAGTCGGAGCGTGAATTTTTCAAGTTTCATGACCAGTTTTACAATGATAGAAAATATCACCTTTAGCAACTATCATTCGTGAGATTGAGGGCGCTCGCTGTTGTCATCAAACGTTACATCTCGAGAAGGAAAATTTCAGTTTCTCAGAATCATATGGCAAACGATCGAAGACCATGTGAAAACAAATGTAAACCGCTGTTTTTTTAACTCGTCGTGAGTAACCTTTATGTCATCGGCTTTGATAAAAAAATACACCTTTAGACTGATAATTTTCTTCCTTGCTCACACCTGACAGATTCAGTCACCGTGAGAACTTTTGTGCGAATTTGTTAAATGCGTCTAAAGAACTTATTTCAACTTTTTGATAGACACGTTTCCTATTAAACAAAGGATAGTGATAGCCCCACTATCAACCTTGACATTTTATTCATTCTCCAGCTATCTTGTGAACAATTAGACACTGATGTGAGTGGTTTAACTTAAAAGTAACAAGAGAAATCCACTATGTGATGACAGATATAGAATGAGCGAAACGTTCAAATAATGCACGAGACGTTGTCAAGAACTTTGAGTTAATTCTACACCCAAAGATTGTTCATGTTTGTCAATAAATCACGAACTAGAGACTGTAAACCAATATGACACTCAAAGTTAGAGTTTTGTGTTGACAAAACAAAGATCTCGAGGGAGCTATGGAAGCGGTGACAGTTAAAAGCAAAAATATGAGTAATTGCTGAATGGACAAACAATAATTTCCCAAGAAATAAGACCTCATGACTCGATGAACTGGCAGTAAAAGACCAAATGAGACGGATCTGATTCAGTGGATCAGTCGCTCAGGGATCAGTAGTTTGGTGGACTTTATGTGGCTGGTGGTTGGTCAAAAGTTTTCTTCACAGCTGTGCTTGAGCTCGTCATGCAAGTAAGAAAATATGGTGTTGCGTGACGAACCCAGACGAGAGCTCTGAAGAAGACAAGCCGGATATATTTTCGATCAGGAGAATATTACACAAGAATAAAACGATCACAAAAGACAACGTTACATAGTTTCATGGGGAATTTTTAATGGTGTCCCTCTGTGCACGATCATGACTTCCTGTGGTCAGAGGCGAACATTTCCACTGTAGCTACAGAAAAAACACCTGGCTTTTTTGCTGCAAAAGAATACAAATTTAGCACAAAAAAAGTCAGCTCATATTTTCCAGTGTTTAGACCGTAAGTTGGTGTGTATATTCTTGTTGTACAGGAACCGTAAAGGAGCCGTACGTCCGATGAGATGTAAACTCCCAGCAATCATGGCGGAGGGTTCAAGCAAAGCTTTGGATGACATCACACCACCTGTTGAAGAAAAAGAAGAAGAAGAAGAAGAAGAAATAGTAACTCTTGATGTTGATGACGACACTTTGACAGGTGAGCTTAGTGCGGCTTTCTTTTCAAGACGAGTCTTCGTAATCATGTTTCCTGTGTTATAACCTGGGTACGTTTTGCTTGATTTGTTTTCTTTAGCTTTTTTTCCTTCTCTTTGAAGTTATTTCGGGTAAGATTTCTTTCTGTGATGCGAGCACTTTGCAATGAAAACAGTCTGAAGTGACGAGATTTGTTCTTTGGCAATATATTCTACAGGAGGTCTACCACCTCATGTACCAGAGCCTTTTTGAAAGACAGTTTGTGAAGATAAAGAAGATAAACTTATTTTATCCCGGCCCTTTTGTTTTCAAATACCTTGGCCACAAGCGGTAGTAGTTTTCGATTTAATGCATGTTGCTTAAATTGTTTTGTTTCAGCGATAATTGAAGTTTACAAGAATGAAGGTAACAAGGTTTGCCTAAAAGGAGATTTTCTCAACGCCTCTCACTTTTACACGGAAGGAATTAAAGTGAAATGCGGAAACAAAGAATTGAAGGCCAAACTGTACAACAACAGGGCGACAGTACATTTTAAACTAGGTGAGAATTATGAAGGCTTTAATCTTTTTACCGTACTTCGTTTCTCCACTTAACAGTTGGCCTCACTGAGTCCGTGAGGAAGTTCATGTTCGCAGATACATGTCTGTGTTTAGAATCTGTTCACGGCATCTTTATTCCTTCTGTGTGTGACATATTCTTGTAATACTCCCATGGAACTTGAGTCAGATTTCGTTGTCCTCATCACCGCTGATATTTATAATCTTTTCTCTGCTTAACATTTCTATTATTTTTTCGCTTTTTCTTGCTGACTCAGATACCCAGATCGACTTCATGATACTCAAAGCAACATAATTTCCACTCGAATAAACTGATCATTTGAGTTTTGGAAACGAATTTTTGGAAGAGTATAGCACATGTTTGTGTGTGTGGACCTGAAAGGAAAGAGCGCGACCCGTGTTGCAAAATACTACTTTACACTGTATTTGTTATTTGATATAGTAGCACTTATGGGCATAAATCAAGAGAATAGTTGATATTGTCTTACCCAGATATAATTCCTTCTGTGTGTGACATATTCTGTCAGAGTCAGCCATTTAACACGATTACCGACCTACGCCCTTTTTTCTTCTTTATGTTCAGGTTTTTATAATTGTAGTAAAACCTGTAATTAGCGGTCACCCACAGGGAATGGCGGATGAACGCTTAACACAGCCTCCAAAGAATGGGGGGTAATGAAAAAGCGATAAAAAATACCATTTTATGCCATAATCTAACATTTAATGTACAAAAACTCACTCAAAAATACTACCAACATTGATTTCGGGAGATATACAGATTTAACTTTACTTGAAAGATTATTCTTAGTTTTATTTGAGTAGTTCCGCTTTAAATGACCGCTCAATGCAGGTGGAAGACAATAGAAACAGGCCGTTAGGACTAACTCAAAAGTGACCGTGACTGCTTAATAGAGGTGAAAATTACAGTGACCAAGAGCAAAAAAATACAGGACTTTGACAACCGACCGCTAACACAGGGTGACTGCCTACGGTGCCGCTCAATATAGGTTCGACTGGACGTTCTGCTATCAGATTACACTCCTCTTATAGGCAACTACCAGGAGTCACTGAGAGATGCAACAGCCGCCTATCGATTACAACCAACATACCTGAAGGCAATTATTAGAGGTATTTTTTTTTCCTTCTTTTAAGCCGAAAACTACCCCACACCCCACGGATTGAACTGTGCTTTACTGAGTGGGGTCTCTCACGACCAGTGAAAGTGGTATAAGGCGTTGTTTTTTTGCAGATAATTTTCCTTTGTACCTCGAAATTTCGATTTTAGGGCTAGAAATTGAAGTTACAAGATTTTAAAACTAAGACTGCTAAGATCTCATTACCAGTCCCCTTCCCAAAGTCGAGAATACCACGCCCATAAGCACCCTTCTGGTATGATTGACATCTCACTAATACTCATCTTTCAAAGCAAAGCGCATAGGATAAATTTCCGTCTTTTACAGACAATTTAGGGAATCATCGTAACGTTTACTTAAATTTTTGCAAACGTCGTACAACTCTTTTCACAATTGGATAAGTTTCCAAAAACCAACCAAGAGAAAAATTACAAAAATTTATTTTTTATCTTAGCAAAGGAAAATCAATTTAAACAAACGTCGTTCACATAGATCCGATCTGATAATGCTAGCTGAGTTATTTTGAATAGGAGCAAGTGCCTGTCTCGAGCTGAATAAGCATGGAGAAGCGCTCAGATGGTGTGTTCAAGGATTAGCAGTATCCTTTTGTCAAATCTAAAATACAAAGAACTTGATCTCTCTTAGTATGCCAAGTATCTAGATTAAAATATTCAGTGTTCAAAATTATGGCACATACACACCATGTGGAAGCCAATCGGAACATTAAAAACATCTCGCTTTGTCAACAAGAGTTCAAATGAAAAATACTTTCAAGTTTACGGAATAAACTTTAATTTTTTTTGGTTTTCTTTTTTAACGATTACATAGAAAACAATAAATCTGAGAGTCTTATTTCCTGACCGGTAGCCGGAGCTTCCGCTCTTGAAAAGGACTGTCAGTAAGAATTCGCGGATCCCTAATACAGTCCTTATATAACAGCATAGTTATTTTTGTCATTATATTTGCATCTTTAACTGCGGATGTGTGAAGATTGAAGGAAACGATATCCTGCGGCAACTGAAATTCAGGTCTCTCTACGAACTTTTAAAGTCAGGCAATGTAAGTCTATGGTCTAGTAAATCTTTTCGCATTCTCCTTCTTAGCATCATGTTAAATGTAACATCAGTGCACTAGATGTTGGGGTGTTCGTGGTAATGACATTGAGGACAATGTCAGAGAGAAGAAATGTCTAAGAGAAAAAAAATCAGTCGTGCATTGCTGATGATTAATAATACTACAATCAAACCTGTATTAGGCGGGGAATGGCATGCTAAATACAGGTTCCAAAGAATGGGGGGTGATCAAGAGTTCTGTTTGTCGACTTAAACCTTTACAAAACGAGAATTTAATTGACACTGTTCCATTTAATACCATATTTTGAGAAGAAAAAAAAGATTTCGAGCTCAACAATAGCATATTAATAGTTAAACATAATATTTACAAATTCCGTTTTACTTGAAACATAATTGGCAACCCCAAGTCCTTTCAGATGACATAATAGGGGCCAAGAAAAGAAAAATTATCATAGAAGATACATTGTAGTTCACGATTAAAAAATGCGGGGCTTTCCACTCACAAAACATTTCTCTAACCGCGGATATCGCAAATCTTTCTCAAAGTAAAAAAATTATGAAGTAACAACAACAAGAAATTTGTTCAATTTTCGATTATCAAGACCGAAAAAAAGCAGCGTTCGCTCGGAGCAAGAAATTAAAAGCGAAATTCTTTTTTTGAAATTTTGGACTAAAATATAATTTTGAAAAGATTGATAGAACTCGATTTTCTCCGACTGTAATAATACAGCATTTTAAGAAAACGTAATTCTTTCCACTGAGATAGCCTTTCGTCTCTCTTAGTAAACCAAGGCACAGAGGCACCTTTCATTCTTGAATTTAAAGCAGCGGTACAAGTATTAAAATTAAGTGACACAAATAAACGAACATTACGACCGAAACAATTACGCAATTTTTAATGCTTTTATCTTTACATTTTTTAAACCTAAGACAAAGAAAGAAATCGAAATTATGAAGCAAGACCTACACAATGCAAAAGAACTGGGAGACAGCGAAAACGAGAGAATTGCCTACAACCTTCTTGGCGTGGCTTATTACGAGCTGGGTGATTTCAATCAAGCCATAGAGTACCACAAACAACATCTTAGTGTTGCTAAAGAACTGGGAGACAGGGCAGGCGAGGGAAGTGCCTACAACAATCTTGGCTCGGCTTATTACAAGCTGGGTGATTTCAATCAAGCCACAGAGTACCAAAAACAACATCTTAGTATTGCTAAAGAACTGGGAGACAGGGTAGGCGAGGGAAGTGCCTACAACAATCTTGGCTCGGCTTATTACAAGCTGGGTGATTTCAATCAAGCCATAGAGTACAGCAAACAACATCTTAGTATTGCTGAACAACTAGGAGACAGGGAAGGAATCGCCTACAACAATCTTGGTTCGGCTTATCACAGCCTGGGTGATTTCAATCAAGCCATAGAGTACCACAAACAACATCTTAGTATTGTTAAACAACTGGGAGACAGGGCAGGCGAGGGAAGCGCCTACAGCAATCTTGGCTCGGTTTATTACGAGCTCGGTGATTTCAATAAAGCCATAGAGTACCACAAACAACATCTTAGTATTGCTGAACAACTACGAGACAGGGAAGGCGAGGAAGTTGCCTACAACAATCTTGGCTCGGCTTATCACGGGCTGGGTGATTTTAATCAAGCCATTAAGTACGCCAAGCAATGTCTAAGTATTGCTGGAAAACCGTTAATAAGGTTGGGAGCCTCAATTCTTCTTGGTCATAGTTGGTTTTTAATGGGTAAATTGTTTCAAGCCATGCAGTTTTTCCAGGATTACCTTGATATCGCTAAACACGTAGGGGACAGGAAGAGGGAGGCTCTAGCCTATGCCCTTATTGGAGTTGTTAATGCTCGACGGGATGATTTTAACGAGGCAACCGAGTATCTTGAGAAAGCGCTTAGCATGGCCAAAGAACTGAGAGACCAGAAAATCGAGGCAGTGGTCTATACCGGTTTTGCGCAAATTCTTGTTGAACAGGGTGACTTTGAACGAGCCATCGAGTGCACCAAGAAATGTCTTACCATGGTTCAGCCATCGGGGCAGAAAACAATCGAGGGAACTTATTTAGCCAATCTGGGTCATACTTATGAAAGCTCTGGAGACTTGCATCAAGCGGTTGATTATTATCAACGCAGTAATAAAATTTTCAATGACTTGAGAGTTCTGCAAGCTGACGACGCGTCGAAAATAATCTTCCGCAATGCGCGCCAAGACAATTCTCAGTTACTCTGCAGAACTTTGCTCAAGCTGTCAAAATTCGACGAGGCATTGTGTGCTGCGGACCAAGGACGAGCCGAGGCCTTGTTGGATCTCATCAAACGACGATATGGATCCCAACTGGCAGTCTCTGGATCAGTCGAGGGTAAAACAGGGATCTCCGAAATGGTCACTGATATCTCTGGTCCAACGCTTTTTGTTGCACTATCAGGGAACTCAGTTAACCTCTGGGTAATCGGGAAAGACAGAAACATACAGTTTACACAGAAAGAAGTGAAATATCCCCTTGGAGATGCGACCGACTATTTGAATTGCTTAAGGAAGAAGACTTACAAGGAAATTCGAGGAAGATTCAGGGTAATCTGCGAAAACCGCACATTAGACGGGTCTAGTACCGAACAAGAATTGCCACCCGCCGAGGAAAGAGGCGAAGAAACAGGAAACCCATTACAGTCTAACGAGAATCCTCTGCGTCTCTTTCATGAGTGCATCATAAGTCCTATTTCAGATTTGATCGAAGATGGCGAGTTGGTTGTCGTTCCTGATGGTCCACTGTGCCTGGCCCCTTTTGCTGCATTTTTGGATTCCGAATCAAAGTACCTCAGTGAGTCCATGAGGATACGCATTCTTCCGTCATTGATGTGTATGAAACTGATCAACGCTTCTCCCAAAGAATATCACAACAAGAGTGGGGCGTTGCTCGTAGGAGATCCATGTCTAAAAGACTTTACCACCTTGCTCGGAGAGAATAAATATCCGCCCTTGCCCTGTGCCAAAAAGGAAGTGGAGATGATCGGAGCGATGCTTGGTATCCACCCACTCACAGGAAAAGAGGCAACCAAGGCTGAGGTGCTTAAGAGAATCGGTTCGGTTGCTTTGGTGCACATTGCTGCGCACGGAAAAATCGAGACTGGGGAAATTGCATTGGCTCCAAATCCAGAACGAAAATACGTCAGACCAGAAGAACAAGATTTCAGGCTAACAATTTCCGATGTGCAAGCAGCGAAGTTACGTGCAAAGCTTGTTGTGTTAAGTTGTTGTCACAGTGCCCAAGGCGAGGTGTCAAGTGAGGGTGTGGTCGGCATTGCACGGGCTTTCCTTGGTGCTGGTGCTCGTTCGGTTCTGGTCGCACTCTGGTCCATTGATGACGAGGCTACCATGGAGTTTATGAGAAGCTTTTACCAACATCTGAAGGATGGAAACAGCGCCAGCGTGTCACTCAACCGGGCGATGAAATGTCTGCGAGAATCAGAAGACTTTAATGCCCCGCGGTTCTGGGCTCCGTTTGTACTCATTGGTGATGACGTCACAATCGATTTTAAAGAAATCAACAATGAATCGTGAGTAGAAATTTATAAATAGGACTTCAATAATTCCACCTTCATGTGAAATACTTCTACTAAACTGAGCAAGAAGGTCGACTATAACCCTTTCAAAGAATGGTGGTCACGAGACATTTTGGCTCTAATAAGTTGGTGTAGAAGACACCGTTGACGTAAAACATTACAGTACACACATAAAAGAACGAAAAAAAACGAAACGATGAAAGCAACAGATTAATGAGGCGGTGTTTTATTGGCGACGTCGTCCTCTCTACTCTACTGAGAAGGAGCACGCATTTAAAAGTAAATTAAATTTCGTTAATCGAGTTATCAGATGTGCTCTGCTCGTGCATTCTCAGCGTAAAAGAAAAAAAGCTTAAAGACAAACGAGGGAGCTAGCATTAACTTCACACTTGGTTCCAAGTGATTATTTCAGCTCAATGACAGTAATCTCCTTTTAATTTCAGATCACAAGAAGAACAAGTATCACTGGCGGAAGTTAAGGATCAAGAAAAACTGGAACAGGCGCCATAAAATGAATCTTTAACGTCCAAGCCACCGATGAAAACCAGTGGAGTAAGTTCTCGCAACGAGGACATTGTGAGAAGGCTTAATAATCTGTGAACTTTACTTGTGGGTAACTTAACTGGGTCAATTCCTTTAAGTCTAATTGAATTGAAAATAGGATCGCTTAATGAATTGAAACGAAGCCCTGATTTTTCCAGTTGCAAATTCAGTCTTCAGCTTCTAGTGCTTCGCTTTTGTTTAAGCAGAGAACAAGGCATATTTTTAATAAGAAAATTTCTATGAGTTTTGATCAATATAATTTGTGATACTTTTTAATTTTTCTAATGGAAATAGACCCATATTACAAACTCGCGATCCGCGATTACCTCGGGCCGCACAAGATACCCGTGACCCGCGAAGATTGTGGTTCACTTCTTCGCGAGTTTCCTGAGTATGTCTCTACTTTAACCTTAAGTATTAAACAAATGTACATATTTAAAAGTTTAAATCGAAGAAAATTGCCGAGTAAGGCAAAAACAAAACTAGGTATCATCGATAATAAGCTGAAATGAAAGCAAGAGTTTCTGCAAGTTTGCAGACTTTTTTAAAAATTTTTAACCTTTTTCCTCGGATTCTTTCCCACGTGGGAAATTATGATGATTGTTTACACAGCAACATTTTTTATAACAAAGTTTTGCAAATACACATATTCTACAGTTATCAGTTTCCCCTTTGAAAAGATTTAGGTTATCTAGGCAAGGAGATGTGTAGTTTCAAGTGATTGCCATAAAAAAGCCAAATAAAGTTTTGGTCAAAATGAAACAGTCCGAGTCAATAGGAAATACTAGTATAATGGTAAACTTATTTGTTTTCTACTCATCTTAAGTCTGGCAGATTGAGATGAAGTACTTTTTTTATCACTTATATTTAAAAAGCATTATATATTAATAAATAGATAATAATAATGTTAAGTTATCCGCAAACTGCTAGCAGGAGTCACCAGATAACTCGATTTTACTTCTTTATTCTAGCATAAGACTCTACAAGAACTCAACGGAACTAACCACGTGACTCTCAATCAATGTCTTATTGTCAATTGTTCATGCTGTATCTAGCCTCTAGTGATCACGTGTAATTGTAACATAACACAACAAATAACAATCACATGATAAATTTGTCTGCAATAATTGATCTTTCAGAGACTTGCTGAGCAGGAGGCTGTCACTGTTGTAGTATAATTACTCTTTGTCTTTGATATTTAACCCTTTCCACCCTAACATCAGTATGTATATTCTCCATACTGATCTCCATACATTTCCTCAGGTAGCAACAAGGAGAATTTATCTAAGAATCAAGTGAGCTTCTTAACTTGGTGATCATTTCCTTTTATTCTAGTGACCTAACTTTTTGATTCAGGGGTGGTATTGTGGGGAGAAACTGGATGCTGGTCACTCTTAGGAGTCAAAGATGTTAACTGAACACCTGAAACAGGCTCTGTCAGGATTATTTTTATTTTGGTTTGCATGACTCAAGCCTGAAATTCTGATAAAAACATGATTTTTAAGACATGATTATTTCAAAAATTAACATTTTCTTTAAAGTGAGTGTCAACAAAATCTGAGTTTCATTTCTTTTAGAGGTATGGCCTTTGCCTTTGCCCTCCCCCTGACATCCTTTGTGTCCATTTTAACCCAGTGATTCCCTGACCGCAGCGATTATGATGGTGACCATATTCTACCATGACCATCAGGTGTGTTGTATTTGACATCCCACATCCAAGGAGATTCTGTTCACAGAAAACACAAAGATGACATGAAATACCAGACTTTCATAGATGAACCACTGATTTTAAGTACCTGAGTGCATGTGCCCAGGGGTGACCTAGTTTTCAGGGGGAAAGGAGAGGAGATCTGCCATCACCAACAGAGTATAAAGGCTTGACCATAAAAAAAACTGACTGCCAATTAACCCTTTAACATCCAGATCAAATTTGTAATTCTCCTTACTGTCAACCATACAGTTCTTATCATGTTAGTTCAGAGAATTTAGTATTGAATCAACTAATTATCCCCAAATTGATATATTTCTTTATTCTCACCACTCGTCTGCTTGATATTGTGTTGATTCTGTAAGAAGAAATTCTGTTTTGGTCACTCATGGGAGTTAAAGGGTGGAGGGGGATCAGGTAAATTTTATTGTGACACAAGAAAATCCTCTGAACCCCCCCCCCCCCCCCCCCATGACAGAACAATTGAAATTAATCTCCCCACACAGTGGTGGATACTGATAAAAAGCCACCTGCTAGATGAAAGACTCCATAATTAAAGTTTTGAAGATTTTCCTCAAATTCAGGGAGGGTATGGGTGGTGAAGGGTAAAATTGCAATGCCTCACTAGTGGATTTCATGCCATGTGAACTGGGATGAAGCTAAGGTTGATGAAAACCTATCTAATCTGAAAACAAACTAAGGGTGACTTACCAAAAGAAACTTGGAAGATAAGGCTGCTTCAAAGCTGTATGGTATTGAGCCACCAGCTACAGAGAAAGAAAACTATCAGAGATCACACATTTATACTTAGAAATGAAACTTAAACCACAGAGAGTATGCTGTGAAGTGTTTAGAAGAAGAAAATATATATGGAAAGAAATATATAACTCAAACACTGTGGACACTTTATGTGCTTCTACAAACTGCAGTAATTACTTTAAATTTACTCACATGTGCATCCCCAGATTTTTGGTGATTAAGATAATAATGATAATAAAAAAATAATAATAATTAAACTAACAATAATAATAATCATGATAATAATAAATCCAGTGTGTTCCAATTGAAGTTGAAGGGATTGATTCCAAGCCATCAGTTTACAAGTCCAGCACTCTAACCACTCAGCCACTTGATATCTGCCTCAACAGATGCATATAATTTAAGTTATATTATATACCTGGGTAACCTTCCAAACTGCACCGTACATTGTCCACTGTTGGAAAAACCTGCCAATAAAACATGACAAATCAAGAAGAAAAAAATTCCACAATATTCTGATCCAGAACAAAAACTTGCAAACTTGCAAATTAAATCAGTGTTCAGTTTCCAACCATAATGGAGATTGAGAAACATACTGACCAGATGCAGAAGGGGGACTGGACATCATGTTACCAGAACATGTGGATAAGCTTTGTAACCATTCAGAACACAGCCAACGGTCCTTGTCATTCCCAAGGGAACTGATGCTGGAAAACTGACCAATCACAGGCCACGTCATCAGAGCTAGGTCCATGCTGGTGAAGAACCTAAGTTTCAAAGAAGACAATTATCTTATTTTCAGGGTATTGCTAGATAATATAAAAATTTGTTCAATTCCATTGAGTGAAACTTTAATGCTCTTTTAGACAGGCACCTAACTTTGCTTAAGGGTGATATTTGCTAACAACTCAAAAATATTCCAAATTTTAGACTTCTTAGTTTATACCAATAATTCATGATCACCTTACAAAGTTTAAGGTGGCCCCATTTGGTTTTATTGACTTTAGTGTGTCTCCCAGGAACAGAGGCCATTAGGCGAACCCTAATATTAATTAAAAGTCTCCCCTATGTTAATACAAACAGAACACATTTTAATTGAAAGTCTCAATCATCACTAAAGAAATCAAAACAACAAATTATGTCAGAAGAAAATATCATAAGGAGGCAAGGACAACTCAATAACTTCCTGATAGAATGGTAAAGTGAGACTTGATGTTATTCCTTTCAAATTTGTTTAGAGTAAATGCAAAGCAGGATATGAATTAAGAACATATAACTTTCATGTACCCTTGTGTTTTCTGGTCCCAATCCATGGCAATGAGATTTGCTGTGCTGATCACAACTCTTAATCCTTTAACTCCCAAGATCTCATTAATAATTCTCCTTACTGTCTGCCATATAGTTCTTGTGATGTTAGTTTCAAGAATTTGGTGTTGGATCAACTAATAATCCCATCATTAATGTTTTTCTTTTTTCTCATCACTTGTCTGCTTGATATTGTATTGATATTGTCAGGAGAAATTCTGTGTTGGTCACCCATGAGAGTTAAAGGGTTAAGCCCTCTTTGTACAACAGTAACATCAATTTGTTGGAAAACAAATCATAACTAAACTTTTCAAAAGTCTGAGAAAACAAATCCATCGTGATTGTAAGGAGAGAAGCTCTTAATTCATCATTAAGAATAAAGATCACTCACTGATAACAGTCATTGTTATTTTAACAATGATTTTCTTCATTTTATGAAAGTGCAGCATGTTATCATCTTTTTGTTGTTTCTCAGAACTGTTTTAGATACTCAAGTTTTGTAGCTACTGGTAAATCGGTTTCTCGTAATTTGCAATTCTGTTTGTGCATAGTAATAACGACATCTTCATTCTTCAATGTACCATCACAAGACCAACCTATGATGTGTTGATGTGTTCCAAATGCTTCCAGTCTGGCCTGTCAAAAAAAGACAAACCATCATTATTTTATCAATACTATACTTCACCATTGAGTAATTTGACTGATTTTTTTTTCAATTAAGTGACTGACTGACTGACTAACTAATAAAAAGAAAAATGATTATAGTACTGATAATCTTTGATATGATTAGAAGGAGGATTTATCTGCAGATTTATCAGCTACATAAGGAAGCGTCACAATCTAAATGCCTCAGTGCTGTCCTTTGGATTATTTCCCTTGAGTGGGGACCTCACCTCCACTTATGTCCAGAAATGCATGCAGTGACAAAAATGGCAAATTTGATGAAATGTCATCAAATCAAGTGAATGTTCATGGTTTTGACAATTTTGACAAATTTGCACCATTCTGGTTACTGTATGCACTTCTGGACATATCTCGATACCAGTAACTGCACAAACATCAAACTTACAGGAGAGTAAGAGTTTAAGGTGGCAGATAAATTTTCATTCTACATGAACCAGCCAAATTAAGAGCTTTAGATAATATTTAGTTCTATATCAATTCATCACTTGAAAAAAAAAAATTTGATTTTTAGCAATTTGACAGTTCAATGTAAAAATACATTTAATCTTGACCTTTTATCAGTAGGATACTGCTCCATCAACCAGGGAATATCAAAATTGTGGTTCAACTGGAAAAATTAATGTGCATAATAATATTTTTTTCATTCTTGTCACTTGCCAGCTTGATATTGTACTAATATTGTAAAGAGAAATTATGTATTGATTACTTACATGAATTAATATCTGGCTTATTATCTTAGTTGATAGTATCAACCAACTAGTACTTCTCAGAAGCAGCTGTTCCAATCATGTCACAGCGTCATTTTTCAGGCTTCTTTTTCTTCTATTTCTTTGATTGTAGTTTACAAATGAGATCACTTATTTACTTACATGTATTGTCATTTGCAAGTCAAAATGTGATTTTTGACTCGTAGATCGTAGATAGTATAGAAACGAGTTGTTTTGGGCACTTTGGGATATGCAAATTGGTGTGTACTCCTCGTAATTAGTCGTAATTAGTCGGCTCCCAGCTCTAATCTATCCTTACAAAGAAGTCCAAAGTCCTGGTGCCATTGTGATTGCATTGATCATTGTGATGTTTATTGTCTTTACACAGCTGTTTTGACATTTACTAAATTGAAATGGACTCCAAATGTTTCAGATTAGTGCTATGATCAACTCGAGGACCAAATTTGAAGGGTCTTTTAATTGTCCATGCACTAAACATAATGAGGAGCAGCAAGAATCATGAAAAGTTTGTTGGTGACAGAGCAAGCTGTTAACATGGAAATTCCCACAGAAACATGTACCCATGACTTAAAAAAAAATGTTAATTTACAGCATTATAAAAAAAAAAGAGGAAAAATGTATATAACAAAATAAATTAATGCATAAAAATGTCTCCCACCAAAAATTGAACACAGACACCCTGTCTGCAGAGACTTAAGTTTATCCATATCACCACTACGTCACTAACTAAAAATATTCAGGAAAAGTAAGCTACTTATACCATAAGCTGCATTTGGCATTTGAGAAGTAATCACATTGTCAGCAAAGTTTATCAAATCATTAGCTTATACAGCTGTTTCAACATTTACTTAATAGAAATGGACTTTGAATGTTTCAGATTAGTGCTATGATCAACTTGAAGACTCAGTTTAAGGGGTCTTTGAAATGTGAAGGCATCAACATAACGAGGAGCACTGTAAAAGTTTGAGCAACATATTTAATTTTTTCAAGCCAGCTGCTTTGATCAAATTTTGTTTCCCTATTTTTGGATGGAAAGGCTACTTACTCTGCTCAAGAAATTCGTTAAAGGACCCGCTATATCATATAAAAACCTAGCAGAACAAAAATGTTATACATGACACTAAACAATAGTCAAAGGGCGCCTGTGAAATCAGAATGCATGATGAAAGATTGCTAATTATGGACACTAAAATTTATGATAGTACCAGGGGTCTTTGATTTCAAAATAAAAAATACTTAATTGTGTTTTGTTACCTCCTGTCCCATCATACTGTAGGAGTTACTGGCCCCCTTCTGACCACAAGCAAAAATACAGGCATTCAGCAACCCTCAAACACTGCCTTATCACATCAGTACCCAAATCTTCAAACATCTGAAGGAATAACAGGAGAGCACTAAGTAAATTTCAAGCTTTTTTAAGATTTTAGTGAATGAATCATTTATTATTTAACATTTCATCAAATTACTTTACACTTAAAGTTTCAAACTTCCAAAGCTTGCCAGTTTACAAAGACCCAAATTCTCATAACACCAGCACTTAAAAATAACAAGTTGATTCCTCCTCAATACTTACACTGGAAAGTTTATGTGTATATCTGTGCACATTTTTTCTATAATGGCCATAATTTACCTGGCTTGTTTCCATAGATTTGAAGTGTAGACCATGAATAACTATTCTAACAACTATTCTATTTAAACAAATGTATTATCCATTATTATTCAAAAGTGTGGGGAAATATACTCTCAAGCTAAAACCACACAATTCAATTCTATTGCTATGTAAAGTACAAAGATATACTCAATCTCACAATAAACTCTCTTGATCTCCTTTTTCTTTTTACCTAATCATGTCTATGAACTGTGTCACATAATCTAATTAATGCTGGTCATTTTAAAGAAGATTCTTTCCAAGTTCAGTTGTACCAATGTGACTATCTCTTTCATTGGATTTGTTTAACCCCACAAAACATTTATAATCAGATTTTACATTGTTATTGTGTATTTCAGCTCACCGTATTTGTTTCTGTTGTTGCGCTCTGATTGGCCATAAAACCATTTTACATGAGCGTATGTAAAAAAGGTTTTCGTTCCTCTTTAATTAGTTATTTTATAAAAGAAATGTAAAATGGTTTCCGTGTTTACATAGCCTGATGTAAACACTTGGGAGGTTGGGAGAACATTCGATAAGCTGGAAAACCACTCCGCTTCGCGTCGTGGTTTCCTACTCTTATCTCGTGTTCTCCCAACCTCCCGCGTGTTTATATCGGTCAGCATTAGATTCCATCCACCAAAACCACCTCGGTCGAGAGGGACTGAGAAGGAATGATGGACAACTCATGACTTGTTATACTAATTGAAAATTACGAAGCTACGACAACATGCCGACTTATCCCGATGACCTAAGTGTATTATTTGTTTGGGAAATTGCGTCAAAACCTTTTACTCAAGAAATGGTAAGTATTAATTTATTGTTCGATTGTAGTATTATAAAACATTGTACGCAATTTTATGCAGATATTTCACGTATTTAAAAGGTGCCCAGGTTTTACGTAGTTTTGGTGGATGTCAGTAGGGAACATCCACCAAAACTTTGACCAAAACCATCAACGATTTTATCTATAGCCACTGTTAGATCTTCCGGGAAACAAAATATTTATACCAATAATTAGCAGTTAGTGCTCTGGCTAATTATTTTTTATGGTGCACAATTGCTGACCGACCAAACGTTCATAATGATTATCATAACTCAGTGGTTTTGGTGGATGTTTCTCTCCATCCACCAAAACCACCATAGAGTACATAACCACAATCTATTTCTTTGTATCTAGAGATATTTTACATAGTTCTTAAGTCAGCACCTTTTATTATTGAAACCATGATCATAACATGGTGCACAATATAGAATATAAAAGGTTCTGGTGTGGCAATCATGTAATCTTGAAACAGGAGAGTTTTCAACTGACTTAAACAGATATTTGCAACAAAATTCCAGATCCAGAAATTGCGTCCACTATTTCTGCAAAAATCATAACCTTTAAGTAGAACAAATCAGTGCATCAGTAATTGTTATCAGGGATCTGAAAATCTTATTGGTCTTTCACATTTATTTCAAGTAACCTTTAATTTCACATGGATGAATAAGTATACACTCAAGATGCAGAATGTCTTACATTTTAAAAATTATTTCCCTTTTTATGGATAGACAGTGAAAGGCCTTTGCCACATTGGTGAATCAAACCATTGTATACCATGTATTTTGTGATAATTGTTTGTTTTTGCTCACAATATCCAAAACAATGGAGGAGATAAATTTAAATAGCAAATTCTATTAATGGTTAAAATTAAATAACATTGGAAGATCAAATTAACTTTGTACTGTTTCAAATTCAGTTTTGGTTTCTTGCTTATTCCAGCCTCTTAATATTCAAAAGCATTCCTTGTCATTTTTGTGTTCTTTTGTGTAACATAACTTGAAAAATAAATACAGAGGAAGGAAACCATAAAGGATTAAACTTGAAGCTAAAGCAAAGTTTAAGTTGAGCCATAGCTGATCCAAATACTGAGCACTTTATATTGTAACCCATTTAGCAGTAAAGTTTATCTATATGTCTGCCAGCTTGTCACAAGTCTTACCCCTCTCCTCCAAAATTCTCTATAAACAAATTGTTCTTTGTGGTTGTCGTGACCGGAAGCGAGTTGTGTTACCTTTTATGTTACGTGCATGAACTGATTGCGAAACGCGTGATTGTTATATGATATGACATTGGAAAAAGATAGAATTACGAACAGATAAGATTGATTTAAGAGAGAATACCACGACGTGTACCGACAAAGTGAAAAAATATTAAAATCTGGTGAAAATCTTCAGACGCGTGAGTTTCCTTTGTCGGCGAGCACCATTTCCCGACAAAAGTGGCGACCCTGCCAGGACACGGCTTAAAAGAAACAGAAAATTCATCATAGAAATCACACTGACCGCGTGGTTTTATCAAAAACAACAGATGGCTGAGCTTGAGCAAGCGGTGAAAAAGATCGACGCAAAGCTCCGAATGTTGAAATTCACGACCGAAGAAGTACCTAGAATTCGAGAGAAGAAAGAACTGAAAGCGTTAGAGCGATTGCAAAAGGATTTGGAAAAACAGCTAGACGGCGTTCATGAACAGAAGGTTCAAATACAAGCGCTAAAAATAGAGCAAGGAGACGACCCGAACGACGTGAGAGAATGGACATTGGAAATCGAAGGGCAAGTCGACGTATTCGAAAAACTCGCCGATAATGTGAGAGTAGAGGCAAGAAATCTACGAGAGGAGGCTTTACGCGAATTGAGAGACGAGGAGGAAAAGAAAGAAGAGGAGAAAAGGAATCGTCGTTACGAAGAAGAGTTGAAATTCGAGGAGGCAAAATTGAAGGTCAAACGCGACCACGAAAAGAAATTAGAAGAGGATCGAAACAAATCTCTAAAGGAGAGTGGCGCCAAGTTACCCAAGTTAACCATCACTAAATTTCAAGGAACCCACCTCGACTGGTTGAGGTTTTGGAGCCAATTCGAAACTGAAATCGATAAGGCTAGTATTACACAAGTAGCGAAATTTTCATACCTCAAAGAGCTTCTCACCCCCAAAGTTCGTGCATTGGTAGATGGCTTGCCTTACAATACAGAAGGCTACGGACGAGCTAAAAGCATTCTGACAGCAAAGTACGGGAAACCGAGCGAAGTGTCCAACGCGCACATGCAGTGTATTATTTCCTTACCCACCATACAGGGATCTCAGCCAGCAAAAATACACCCATTCTACGAGAAGCTGTCAACTAATGCTCAAGCACTGGAAACCATGGGAAAAATTCAAGAGATAAATGGCTACGTTCGAGTTACCTTGGACAAACTACCTGACATCAGGGCTGACCTTGTCCGTTTGGACGACAACTGGCAAGAGTGGGGATTTCCTCAGATGTTAGAGTCACTTCGAAAGTGGTGCGAAAGAAATCCGTTGCCTTCATCCGAAGAACCAAGCAGTGGCAGAACCCTGCCGCCTAAATCCCGAGACAAACTGTTTAACTCGAGGCAAGACGAGTGGAAACCGAGACCATGCGTTTATTGCAAATCTAGCGGACACAAGTCCCTCGACTGTGACAAGATAGTGGGTGTGGCACAGAGAAGAAAGCACCTCAGTGAGAAAGGTTTATGTTTCAACTGCACTGGTACCAAACACCGAGCTGCTGAGTGTCGTATTGTGAGAAGTTGTCAGAAGTGCAACGGCAGACATCATACTTCAATATGTGACAGAGATTCCCAGCAGATGTTGCTAGCCACCAGTGAAGGAGCAGTCATTTACCCAATCGTGGTTGTCAATGTGGACGGCGTAACATGCCGCGCGTTACTGGACACTGGGGCGGGAAGCTCGTATGCCTCAGCAGCACTTGTCAAACGACTTGGAAAGCAACCGTCAAGAATAGAGCACAAGAGAATTGACATGATGATGTGTTCGACAAACCAGAAGATTCAACAATACAACGTTAAGATTGCAAACACCCATGGGAGTTTCGAGATGGCAACCACAGTGAGCAAAGTCGATAAAAGTGTCCTACTGTCGGTGCCCAACCCAAGATATTCGGAAAAGATCAACCAGTTCACCCACCTCGAAGGAGTAGTCATGGATGATGGAGACACGAAATCGGAACTACCCATCCATCTGATACTGGGGGCTAGTGAATACTCGCGGATAAAGACCGACACAAAACCAAGAATTGGAAAGGCCGGAGAACCCATAGCTGAGCTAACCACTTTAGGCTGGACAATGATGTCGGCCGGAAAGGAAGCACACCTGAGCAGTGTTTATCTCACCAGAACGTCGTCCACTGATTACGACCAGCTGTGTAGTCTTGACGTGTTGGGCCTTGAGGATAGGCCAAATGGTGATCAGCAAACAGTGTACGACGATTTTAAAGAGCAACTCAGACGAAGCGATGAAGGATGGTATGAGACGGGGCTACTATGGAAACATGGTCATGATCTCCTCCCAAACAACGAGTGTGGAAGTCTACGAAGACTCGAAAGCCTGATAAAGAAATTACAGAAAGAGCCCAACCTTCTGGCCCAGTATGACGAAGTCATTCAAGATCAGTTGGCAAAAGGGATCGTAGAGAAGGTGTCTTCAGACCCAGTGGGAAGAGAGTTCTACATCCCACACAAGCCTGTCATCAGAGAGTCAGCAGAATCCACCAAGCTGAGAATCGTGTTCGATGCGTCAGCGAGATCAAATGAGAAGAGTCCCTCCCTTAACGATTGTTTGGAGACGGGGCCACCCCTTCAGAACCTGCTGTGGGATGTGCTAATAAGAAACCGTCTGAAGCCAGTGGCGTTGGCAGGTGACCTTAAGCAGGCCTTCCTGCAAGTACGTATTCGACTAGAAGATCGAGATGCTTTAAGATTCCACTGGATAAAGAACAGAGATGTATCAAATGTGGAAGTGTTGAGATTTACCCGTGCATTGTTTGGCCTGGTGCAGTCACCGTTCTTGTTAGGGGGAACACTGCAGCAACACCTGGAAAGCCTAAAAGAAAGATACCCAAAAGAAGTGGAAGAGATCAAAAAGAGCCTGTACGTGGACGATGTCATTACCGGTGGAGAAACCAAAGACAAGGTGCGCAAACTAAAAGAAACAGCTGTTGCAGTTTTTGGGGAGGCGCAGTTCGAACTACACAAGTGGCATTCCAACGAGCCAGATCTGGAAACGAACAAAGAACCGAAGTCGGAAGACGAGAGACAAAGTTATGCCAAGGAACAACTTGGAGTTAAAACCGGAGAAACCAAGATGTTGGGGCTACCATGGGACAAGACGGAGGACACCATTGCTGTGAAGTTTCCAGAAGCACCCCCAGAAGTGACTAAGAGGGAAATGTTGCGGTTCCTCGCTTCAATTTACGACCCTCTTGGCCTAGCGTCACCAGTATCCCTCGTGGGGAAGTTCTTGTATCGAGAAGTTTGTGACCAACACCTTCCATGGGACCAAAGCGTACCCGAAAACATCAGAAGGCAATGGAAAAAATTCCAGAAAAACCTCCCAGACCACCTTCAATTCCCGCGCAGTTTAGCAGGCTTGCAAGAAACCATTGAAGCAATCGATTTACACGCGTTTGGAGACACGAGTGGGGCAGGATCAGCAGCTGTGGTATATGCAGTGGTTCATCAAGCTTCAGGCGTGAGCAGAGGATTGCTGGCAGCGAAATCGCGCTTGGCGAAAAAGGGCCTCACTATTCCTAGACTGGAATTAGTATCTGCGCACATGGCGGCAAACCTCGCCGAGAATGTGAAGAACGCCCTAGAAGGCCGGCCAGTTAGATCAGTCCATGGATGGCTGGATAGTACTGTGGCCCTTCACTGGATCAGAGGAGAAGGGAGTGCCTACAAGCAATTTGTGGCCAACCGAGTGAACAAGATACGAGAGAAAGAGTACATTCACTGGAGGCATGTTGGTACCGACCAGAATCCCGCTGATATTGGCAATAGAGGTTGCCAAGCGGACAAGCTGAGAGAGCTGTGGTTAATGGGTCCAAAATGGTTGACAGAGCCTGATCGTTGGCCAGCTGAAGTATTCACAGAACCGAGCAAAGAAACCGAAGCGGAAGCTAAACTCGCAAAAGAAATCTTCGCAACTGCTACAGAGACCAAGGATGACTTCGACGAAGTTTTAGAGAAAAACAGTTTCTGGAAAACGGTACGGGTGACAGCATGGATAAGGAGATTCCTGAACAACTGCAAGTTGAAGAAAGCAGTACGACTCAGTGGTCCTCTAACAACAGCTGAGACGGACAAGCAGGTGCAATGGTGGATAAAGAGGGCCCAAGCAAGCTATGAAATGACGGAAAAGTTCAACGAGGACAAGTTGACCCTCAACCTACAGAAGAACAACGAAGAGTTGTACGAGTGCCGTGGTAGAATTCAAGGAAGCTATCCAATCTATCTACCATCAAGTGCAGTGTTGACAGAGAAGTTGGTTCTAGATGCACATATCCTGACCTTACATGGAGGAGTTGGACTCACGATGGCCTTCATCAGACGTGACTATTGGATACCTCGATTGAGGCAGCTAACCAAGAAAGTGATCAGGGGTTGTTTTGGATGTAAAAAGTTCCGTGCTGTGGCATTCCAAAGTCCACCTCCTGGAAACTTACCAGTTGACCGCACCATGGGCTCAGTTCCTTTCCAGGTACTGGGCGTGGACTATGCCGGCCCAATACCATACAAAATCAGTAAGAAGAAGGAAGGTAAAGCCTATATCCTGTTGTTTGCCTGTAGTCTGACCAGAGCCATCCACCTGGAGCTGTTAAGCGATCAGAGTACAGAAGAGTTCATTAAAAGCTTGAAACGGTTCATAGCCAGAAGGGGAAGACCACAAAAGGTGTACTCCGACAACGGAAAAAGTTTCATTGCGGCGGCGAAATGGTTGAGAAGCATCATGAACGACGAGAAGATGCAGGATTACCTGGCACACCAGCAGATCACGTGGCAATTCAACCTGAGTAGGGCACCGTGGTGGGGCGGTCAGTACGAGAGGTTGGTGGGGCTTGTAAAGCGGGCCTTGTACAAGTCTGTTGGGGGAGCGAGGCTCACGTGGAGCGAGTTTGAGGAGGTGCTCCTAGATGTGGAAGTTGCACTTAACAACCGCCCCCTAACTTATCTGGAAGACGATGTCCAGCTACCCACGCTGACACCAAATGCCATGATGTTTGGCCAGCCCAATCTGTTACCAGAAGATGATCCAGTTTCGATCGAGAGTAAAGATTTAAGGAAGCGAGCCAAGTATCTTCGACGCTGTAAGGATGTGTTGTGGGCCCGATGGACCGGGGAGTACATCAAGAGTTTGAGAGAAAGACATAACCTCAACCACAAGAAAGAAGAACCACAGATTAAACCCGGAGACGTCGTTCTAATCCAAAGTGACGAAAGAAACAGAGGGAAGTGGAACCTCGGAATTGTAGCAAAGCTCATCAAGGGGAGAGACGGTGTTGTCAGGGCAGCCAGACTGAGGGCAGGAAAATCGTTCCTGGAGCGCGCACTCCAACAGTTGTACCCCATGGAGTTGTCATGCGACCGATATCAGGAGCCTCAAGACCCAGAGTCAAATGTCCTCAACCCCAGAGCCAGGGCATTCACACCCAGGAGAGCAGCTGTTGCCGCAGCGGAACGTATCAAAGACATTGCCAGACAAGACGAACAATTAAGTTGAACAAATGATTTTCTTTTTTGTGTGTATTTGTTACCTCCGGTATCAAATAGGGGGAGAGTGTCGTGACCGGAAGCGAGTTGTGTTACCTTTTATGTTACGTGCATGAACTGATTGCGAAACGCGTGATTGTTATATGATATGACATTGGAAAAAGATAGAATTACGAACAGATAAGATTGATTTAAGAGAGAATACCACGACGTGTACCGACAAAGTGAAAAAATATTAAAATCTGGTGAAAATCTTCAGACGCGTGAGTTTCCTTTGTCGGCGAGCACCATTTCCCGACAAAAGTGGCGACCCTGCCAGGACACGGCTTAAAAGAAACAGAAAATTCATCATAGAAATCACACTGACCGCGTGGTTTTATCAAAAACAACAGATGGCTGAGCTTGAGCAAGCGGTGAAAAAGATCGACGCAAAGCTCCGAATGTTGAAATTCACGACCGAAGAAGTACCTAGAATTCGAGAGAAGAAAGAACTGAAAGCGTTAGAGCGATTGCAAAAGGATTTGGAAAAACAGCTAGACGGCGTTCATGAACAGAAGGTTCAAATACAAGCGCTAAAAATAGAGCAAGGAGACGACCCGAACGACGTGAGAGAATGGACATTGGAAATCGAAGGGCAAGTCGACGTATTCGAAAAACTCGCCGATAATGTGAGAGTAGAGGCAAGAAATCTACGAGAGGAGGCTTTACGCGAATTGAGAGACGAGGAGGAAAAGAAAGAAGAGGAGAAAAGGAATCGTCGTTACGAAGAAGAGTTGAAATTCGAGGAGGCAAAATTGAAGGTCAAACGCGACCACGAAAAGAAATTAGAAGAGGATCGAAACAAATCTCTAAAGGAGAGTGGCGCCAAGTTACCCAAGTTAACCATCACTAAATTTCAAGGAACCCACCTCGACTGGTTGAGGTTTTGGAGCCAATTCGAAACTGAAATCGATAAGGCTAGTATTACACAAGTAGCGAAATTTTCATACCTCAAAGAGCTTCTCACCCCCAAAGTTCGTGCATTGGTAGATGGCTTGCCTTACAATACAGAAGGCTACGGACGAGCTAAAAGCATTCTGACAGCAAAGTACGGGAAACCGAGCGAAGTGTCCAACGCGCACATGCAGTGTATTATTTCCTTACCCACCATACAGGGATCTCAGCCAGCAAAAATACACCCATTCTACGAGAAGCTGTCAACTAATGCTCAAGCACTGGAAACCATGGGAAAAATTCAAGAGATAAATGGCTACGTTCGAGTTACCTTGGACAAACTACCTGACATCAGGGCTGACCTTGTCCGTTTGGACGACAACTGGCAAGAGTGGGGATTTCCTCAGATGTTAGAGTCACTTCGAAAGTGGTGCGAAAGAAATCCGTTGCCTTCATCCGAAGAACCAAGCAGTGGCAGAACCCTGCCGCCTAAATCCCGAGACAAACTGTTTAACTCGAGGCAAGACGAGTGGAAACCGAGACCATGCGTTTATTGCAAATCTAGCGGACACAAGTCCCTCGACTGTGACAAGATAGTGGGTGTGGCACAGAGAAGAAAGCACCTCAGTGAGAAAGGTTTATGTTTCAACTGCACTGGTACCAAACACCGAGCTGCTGAGTGTCGTATTGTGAGAAGTTGTCAGAAGTGCAACGGCAGACATCATACTTCAATATGTGACAGAGATTCCCAGCAGATGTTGCTAGCCACCAGTGAAGGAGCAGTCATTTACCCAATCGTGGTTGTCAATGTGGACGGCGTAACATGCCGCGCGTTACTGGACACTGGGGCGGGAAGCTCGTATGCCTCAGCAGCACTTGTCAAACGACTTGGAAAGCAACCGTCAAGAATAGAGCACAAGAGAATTGACATGATGATGTGTTCGACAAACCAGAAGATTCAACAATACAACGTTAAGATTGCAAACACCCATGGGAGTTTCGAGATGGCAACCACAGTGAGCAAAGTCGATAAAAGTGTCCTACTGTCGGTGCCCAACCCAAGATATTCGGAAAAGATCAACCAGTTCACCCACCTCGAAGGAGTAGTCATGGATGATGGAGACACGAAATCGGAACTACCCATCCATCTGATACTGGGGGCTAGTGAATACTCGCGGATAAAGACCGACACAAAACCAAGAATTGGAAAGGCCGGAGAACCCATAGCTGAGCTAACCACTTTAGGCTGGACAATGATGTCGGCCGGAAAGGAAGCACACCTGAGCAGTGTTTATCTCACCAGAACGTCGTCCACTGATTACGACCAGCTGTGTAGTCTTGACGTGTTGGGCCTTGAGGATAGGCCAAATGGTGATCAGCAAACAGTGTACGACGATTTTAAAGAGCAACTCAGACGAAGCGATGAAGGATGGTATGAGACGGGGCTACTATGGAAACATGGTCATGATCTCCTCCCAAACAACGAGTGTGGAAGTCTACGAAGACTCGAAAGCCTGATAAAGAAATTACAGAAAGAGCCCAACCTTCTGGCCCAGTATGACGAAGTCATTCAAGATCAGTTGGCAAAAGGGATCGTAGAGAAGGTGTCTTCAGACCCAGTGGGAAGAGAGTTCTACATCCCACACAAGCCTGTCATCAGAGAGTCAGCAGAATCCACCAAGCTGAGAATCGTGTTCGATGCGTCAGCGAGATCAAATGAGAAGAGTCCCTCCCTTAACGATTGTTTGGAGACGGGGCCACCCCTTCAGAACCTGCTGTGGGATGTGCTAATAAGAAACCGTCTGAAGCCAGTGGCGTTGGCAGGTGACCTTAAGCAGGCCTTCCTGCAAGTACGTATTCGACTAGAAGATCGAGATGCTTTAAGATTCCACTGGATAAAGAACAGAGATGTATCAAATGTGGAAGTGTTGAGATTTACCCGTGCATTGTTTGGCCTGGTGCAGTCACCGTTCTTGTTAGGGGGAACACTGCAGCAACACCTGGAAAGCCTAAAAGAAAGATACCCAAAAGAAGTGGAAGAGATCAAAAAGAGCCTGTACGTGGACGATGTCATTACCGGTGGAGAAACCAAAGACAAGGTGCGCAAACTAAAAGAAACAGCTGTTGCAGTTTTTGGGGAGGCGCAGTTCGAACTACACAAGTGGCATTCCAACGAGCCAGATCTGGAAACGAACAAAGAACCGAAGTCGGAAGACGAGAGACAAAGTTATGCCAAGGAACAACTTGGAGTTAAAACCGGAGAAACCAAGATGTTGGGGCTACCATGGGACAAGACGGAGGACACCATTGCTGTGAAGTTTCCAGAAGCACCCCCAGAAGTGACTAAGAGGGAAATGTTGCGGTTCCTCGCTTCAATTTACGACCCTCTTGGCCTAGCGTCACCAGTATCCCTCGTGGGGAAGTTCTTGTATCGAGAAGTTTGTGACCAACACCTTCCATGGGACCAAAGCGTACCCGAAAACATCAGAAGGCAATGGAAAAAATTCCAGAAAAACCTCCCAGACCACCTTCAATTCCCGCGCAGTTTAGCAGGCTTGCAAGAAACCATTGAAGCAATCGATTTACACGCGTTTGGAGACACGAGTGGGGCAGGATCAGCAGCTGTGGTATATGCAGTGGTTCATCAAGCTTCAGGCGTGAGCAGAGGATTGCTGGCAGCGAAATCGCGCTTGGCGAAAAAGGGCCTCACTATTCCTAGACTGGAATTAGTATCTGCGCACATGGCGGCAAACCTCGCCGAGAATGTGAAGAACGCCCTAGAAGGCCGGCCAGTTAGATCAGTCCATGGATGGCTGGATAGTACTGTGGCCCTTCACTGGATCAGAGGAGAAGGGAGTGCCTACAAGCAATTTGTGGCCAACCGAGTGAACAAGATACGAGAGAAAGAGTACATTCACTGGAGGCATGTTGGTACCGACCAGAATCCCGCTGATATTGGCAATAGAGGTTGCCAAGCGGACAAGCTGAGAGAGCTGTGGTTAATGGGTCCAAAATGGTTGACAGAGCCTGATCGTTGGCCAGCTGAAGTATTCACAGAACCGAGCAAAGAAACCGAAGCGGAAGCTAAACTCGCAAAAGAAATCTTCGCAACTGCTACAGAGACCAAGGATGACTTCGACGAAGTTTTAGAGAAAAACAGTTTCTGGAAAACGGTACGGGTGACAGCATGGATAAGGAGATTCCTGAACAACTGCAAGTTGAAGAAAGCAGTACGACTCAGTGGTCCTCTAACAACAGCTGAGACGGACAAGCAGGTGCAATGGTGGATAAAGAGGGCCCAAGCAAGCTATGAAATGACGGAAAAGTTCAACGAGGACAAGTTGACCCTCAACCTACAGAAGAACAACGAAGAGTTGTACGAGTGCCGTGGTAGAATTCAAGGAAGCTATCCAATCTATCTACCATCAAGTGCAGTGTTGACAGAGAAGTTGGTTCTAGATGCACATATCCTGACCTTACATGGAGGAGTTGGACTCACGATGGCCTTCATCAGACGTGACTATTGGATACCTCGATTGAGGCAGCTAACCAAGAAAGTGATCAGGGGTTGTTTTGGATGTAAAAAGTTCCGTGCTGTGGCATTCCAAAGTCCACCTCCTGGAAACTTACCAGTTGACCGCACCATGGGCTCAGTTCCTTTCCAGGTACTGGGCGTGGACTATGCCGGCCCAATACCATACAAAATCAGTAAGAAGAAGGAAGGTAAAGCCTATATCCTGTTGTTTGCCTGTAGTCTGACCAGAGCCATCCACCTGGAGCTGTTAAGCGATCAGAGTACAGAAGAGTTCATTAAAAGCTTGAAACGGTTCATAGCCAGAAGGGGAAGACCACAAAAGGTGTACTCCGACAACGGAAAAAGTTTCATTGCGGCGGCGAAATGGTTGAGAAGCATCATGAACGACGAGAAGATGCAGGATTACCTGGCACACCAGCAGATCACGTGGCAATTCAACCTGAGTAGGGCACCGTGGTGGGGCGGTCAGTACGAGAGGTTGGTGGGGCTTGTAAAGCGGGCCTTGTACAAGTCTGTTGGGGGAGCGAGGCTCACGTGGAGCGAGTTTGAGGAGGTGCTCCTAGATGTGGAAGTTGCACTTAACAACCGCCCCCTAACTTATCTGGAAGACGATGTCCAGCTACCCACGCTGACACCAAATGCCATGATGTTTGGCCAGCCCAATCTGTTACCAGAAGATGATCCAGTTTCGATCGAGAGTAAAGATTTAAGGAAGCGAGCCAAGTATCTTCGACGCTGTAAGGATGTGTTGTGGGCCCGATGGACCGGGGAGTACATCAAGAGTTTGAGAGAAAGACATAACCTCAACCACAAGAAAGAAGAACCACAGATTAAACCCGGAGACGTCGTTCTAATCCAAAGTGACGAAAGAAACAGAGGGAAGTGGAACCTCGGAATTGTAGCAAAGCTCATCAAGGGGAGAGACGGTGTTGTCAGGGCAGCCAGACTGAGGGCAGGAAAATCGTTCCTGGAGCGCGCACTCCAACAGTTGTACCCCATGGAGTTGTCATGCGACCGATATCAGGAGCCTCAAGACCCAGAGTCAAATGTCCTCAACCCCAGAGCCAGGGCATTCACACCCAGGAGAGCAGCTGTTGCCGCAGCGGAACGTATCAAAGACATTGCCAGACAAGACGAACAATTAAGTTGAACAAATGATTTTCTTTTTTGTGTGTATTTGTTACCTCCGGTATCAAATAGGGGGAGAGTGTCGTGACCGGAAGCGAGTTGTGTTACCTTTTATGTTACGTGCATGAACTGATTGCGAAACGCGTGATTGTTATATGATATGACATTGGAAAAAGATAGAATTACGAACAGATAAGATTGATTTAAGAGAGAATACCACGACGTGTACCGACAAAGTGAAAAAATATTAAAATCTGGTGAAAATCTTCAGACGCGTGAGTTTCCTTTGTCGGCGAGCACCATTTCCCGACAGTGGTCCCTAATTGATGATAAGTATATTACAGCTCCTCAATTTTCCTCTCTCAATACAAGGTTACTCTAAATTTAACAAAGTAATGGACTTGATAAAACTCAAACTATAACTCAGCTGGCTGCTACTCATAACCTTAATTTCTTGATATCAGTGTAAAATAATCAATATGTTATAAATAAGAACCCTAATGCTTAATTTTGTAGTGATCACCTCCTCCTTTTCATTTGCAGACCAGACTGGAACCTCTATAGGTGTGTTTGCTTGTTTTGAGTGGGGATGGAAGAAAAGGAATCATGCCACATATCTGATTTTTTATACCGGATTCGTTCTGTTTATACATAGGTAGAACTACCTTGTTCTCTGAAAAAAACTAAAATTTCTCACATTTTTATCTGTGCTTTGCATTCAAACTTCCTTATGTCTTAAACAAGAAATCTTATTTTCTTGAATTACAATCTTTGTTTCTGGCCTTCTGTAATAGGTAAATATAACAGTGTAAGATGAGTGATAGTGTATTTTTCAAGTTATTTTCTGGAATGCGACAAAATGGAAGTGTCCCCTTGCGAACTGAATTCCCAGTTTTCTGGGAATTCCTAGGAATTCCTAGGAATTCTCAAAAATTCCCAATTATGCAAATGATCCTTGCAAACTGAATTCCCAGTTTTCTGGGAATTTCTGGGAATTCCTAGGAATTCCTAGGAGTTCTCAAAAATTCCCAACTATGCAAATTAGCTCTGATTTAAAAAGCTTGGAATTACTGGGAATTTCTGGGAAAGGAAGACTCCAGTTTTGTGAGGACTTGGAATCCCTAGGAATTCCTAGGAATTCTCAGCTTTACAAACTACCTATAATTTAAGAAGTGTGGAACTCTTGGGAATTTCTGGGAATCGAATTTGAGGCAATTTTAATACCCTGAGGTCCACATAAATTCTAAGAAATACCTTGAATGTGAAGGTTTTAAGAAAAAGAGTAATTTCAGAGGCTTAAAACTTTGGCTCAATAAAAGGTATGCTATACAAAACTTACCAAGAGATATACATACATGTACATGTTTATAACTTAAAGATCATGAAATTTATTACTCAAACTAAGTTTTAGTAAATCTTTACATTAATATGGATTTTCTCATGAACCAGCTGTCAGTTATGTTAACTAGAAATTGCCAACTTCCACAATAATTAACAATAATTACATTGTTATCTTACTTCCCTAACCTACATTACTGGTTGCCTTTGTTAGAAAACCTTGGAACAGTCAAGCTTAGTTGCCTCCAACGCTGTCAGAGACTTTTTGTTGACAATACTTTTAGTAGAAATTTCATGCCTTAGACAAACAAATTCAACACCTAATTAATCTTTCTTTTTTCATGATTGTTGTTGCTGCTTTTTTTTTCAGTTTTTTGCTCTATTTTCATGACTAATTGCTGTAATTTGTTTTGCTGTTTTTATTCTTACAAAACATTTTTGTAAAAGTTCCAATACTTGTGGATCATCCACACACTTTGCAAACATTTGGCATGCAGACAAGACAGAGGTAGTCAATGTTCCCTTTGAGGAAAAACACCTTTTATATGACGTCTTCAATTTACTTTATTTGAAACTCTGATCTGAAAATATTTGTCAACAAGACTTGTTAGTAGTGAGAAATACCAACTAAGTTTCCTTTCATAACTTAATTTCTTAAATGTCCCAATCACTGGATCTCCCAAAAAACATTACATCTTTTTATTTTTGGTGCAAATTACTAGTCCTTCTTTATATAAAAATGAAAAGAGCTAGTCACACTTCAATAATAACAGCTCTTAAGTTTACTTGTTGTTCTTCTCTGTCTGTCAGCTATCAACAAAATTGTTTTATACTTCGGGCAGTGCATAACTATTTGTGGACCAGAGTTCCAACGCACCTCTGTAATCGCATATAGCTACTTCTGTCTCTTGTACAAATGTTTCTCCTTTGTAAGACGCACTCTACTCTGTTGTCAATACTGCTTTAAGGTCAGTGGAAACGACTGACTGAGGAATCGAGATGGCGGTGTTGGAACGTGTTGCTGAACGCTTTCTACGGTCAAGCTTTGTAGATTTAGGTACTGGTACACTGGGATCCTCTATGTATCTCTTATACTTCCGAATGTGGTATCCTTCTTTTATAAATATGAGGGTAAAAGACGATTTGTAGTCGCATTCAAAACTGTGATTGGCTTGTGTTATTTCTCACCTTTGCCATTAACACAACTCAAGTGAGTTTCGAGTCTTTGTTTCTTCGACAACTTTCGGCCACAAATTGAGCATTTGTAATACGATCGATTCTTGTCCATTATTTCTACATAGAGTGAGCTCACATCTTTATTTATATCACCAAGCTATCCATCTTCTAGAAGCAGAGAACCGGTCGGAGAAGTCAGAATAAAGTTGGGCACTTTTCCTAACACTACAATCGGCAAGCCAGCGGATTCACTTTGCTAGCCAATGACAAGTCCTAAAAGATCCACGTGATCATGCCCGTGATCGGAAACAAAGAAGACTCCATTTGGCGCTCATCTTTGAATGTACTTTTCATCGGTTGATCGCTTTTCTCAACTGTTTTGCTTAATATAACATTTCTAAAGATAGCTTTTATTGTGGTTCAATGGGAAAACGAGAATAGCGTGAGTGTTGTAAAAGAAAAGAAAGTCGTTGGCGCCGTGGAGTTAAAAGAAGGGACAACAGTTGACATATTGACTGGTACAAACAAGGGTCGAATGGCCGTCTGTAAAGCTACGATTTTGAAAGCAGGTAATTTAGTGTTAACAACTGGGTTGAAAACGTAAATTAGCCACCGTAAAGAGTAAAAAAGCTGACGTTTCGAGCGTTAGCCCTTCGTCAATCGCTCTGACGAAGGGCTAACGCTCGAAACGTCAGCTTTTTTACTCTTTACGGTGGCTAATTTACGTTTTCAACCCAGTTGTTAACACTAAATTACCTGCTTTACTCTCCCACCGACGCAGCACCACAGTTTCTTTAGAAACTTACCCCTTTATACGATTTTGAAAGTTTGAGGTGAGTAAAAATTGCGATATTCGTTACGTGATCAAAATCTTATAAAAGAATAGATGTAGCGGGTTGAATTAAGCTTACATAACGCTCGGCGCAACTGAAACTAGAATAATTCTGAGAATCGAATCGGTCACTTGCATGCCGCAGTTTCTTAAGCTTATTATGCTTTACAATGAAATAAACCTATCAGTAAGGTTTCAAGATTCCTCTAGTCACGTTTGGGAACATTCAAGATTCAAAATAGGAACTGTTATTAAACAAACCTTAGTACATAAAGAAGCCCTCCTTGGTAAAAACAAAATAATGTATTCAGCCCTTTTTTAGTAAAATCCATGAGAGAGATGTACTAACTCCAATATGAAAGTCACTCAATATAACAGAGATTTCTAAATTTGAGAATCCAATGAATGCCCTTTTCCTCATAGCCATCTTAAAAGCCTGGTCTGAGCTTTAAACATACATATTTTAATATATTATTTTTTTTCAAATTCAGATGTCAAGGAATCCAGATACAAAATGGTCAAGGTTCTTGTTGACAACCTCATTTAAGGCCAACTCATTGTGAGCCCAGGAAAAAAAATACAAACAGTACAAACAGCAGCTAAGTTTGCAGTTTAGGATAACTTCATTCTAATTTATTGTTACGGTTACAACAAGATTTTAATCAAAAAATCAGTTTTATTTGACTGTAATTAGCCCCTTCACTCCCAAGAGTGCTTGGTTTTCAAATATAACTTAAGATATTGTATTTTATGGAAAAGAATCAACAGATTTTATTCACAATTTGTGTCAAACCAAATTTAATGATTGATTAGAACTATTTTATATGAATAGCTGTAATTGAGGATTAATCCGTATGAAGTTTTCAAGAAAAGAAAAATAAATCAAATTCCATCCTAATATTACCACACATTGATGTTAATAATTAATCAAAAATAGTTTACATGTAAGCCTTAAATTAAGCTTCTAAATAAATTTCATTGAATACTTGAATTTTAGCTGGGTTTTTTTAATTTAAAGTATTTATTTTATATCATTAGCCTCAAATTTTTGCTTAAAATTCCCAGTAATTCTGAAACATTCCTAAAAATTCCCAAAAATTCCCAGAAATTCCCAGAGATTCCTAGGAATTTTTTAGATATACAGCTTTTCAGGGAAAGTCATTGGTTCTCTGAGTTGGAATTCCTAGGAATTCCAAGTCCTGTTGGCTATAAACTTGGAATTTCTGGGAATTTTTGGGAATTTCTGGGAATTTCTGGGAATTTCTGGGAATTTCTGGGAATTTCTGGGAATTTCTGGGAATTTCTGGGAATTTCTGGGAATTTCTAGGAATTTCTAGGTTTTTAGAACCAGAGTTGTTATGGTTGGGAATTCCTAGGAATTCCTAGGAATTCCCAGTCCGAATTTACCGTGAAAATTCACACCTTTATTCCTAGGAATTCCTAGGAAAATCCTAGGAATTCCTAGGAATTCCAAAAGCCATTTCGCAAGGGTCGTAGTGTGATAAGGAGCCAACATATGATTGCTTGATACAAAGCAAAAAATGCAGAATTTCATATATTATTTTCTCCTTAGTCAGCAGCATATGTTAGTGAAAAGATCTTATAATTGTTAGCCTCCAAACCATCTTCAATTTAGCCAAGATTGAACTGTTATCACGTTTGTCATAAAAGTATTCTGAGATCAATGTCATATGACCCATTCATGTGTTTATTTGACCTTTTGAATTAGCAAGCCATAGCTGACAGCAACACAAAGCTCGAGGATAAAAAGAAAATATTATATACAGTACTTCTTCTGCATCTTTTCGTTTCCTTTTCTCTCCGGCTGTTCTATCTAGGCTGTGCTGGCAATTGAACATTTTCCTTCCCAAAATTAGGAATGGCACACCGGTAAAAAAATGAATTTTTGCTCCTTAAGTAACTCAGGCATCTTCCCAGAGTATTTTGTGACTTCTGTCTTCGAGGAAGGAGGTGTAAGCATTAAGTTAACCCGAATGATTCCACAATTGTGGTATCATTCAAGCCATGCCAGAGGACTTGAACTAGATAAACTAGTGAGAATGCACAATATCGATAGCAAAGCCTTGTAATGCCAAAGAACTATATCAATATACATATATACACCAGTGTTCCCGAAACCTTTGTCAGCTTTAAAGAAAGAAAACTTCGTCGTAAATCCTGTCTCAAATTCCGCAATAATTTTATGCGCCTCATCAACAGAATTAACGTATCCTAAATTATCCGCATGTCTAACATCATGCAAAGGTTCGCGCTGTAAATTTCTCGCCATGCTGTTTCTGTTTGTCCCTCAAGAATCATGGGATTTACAGCTTCAGATGTTCGGCTACAGCACTCGCGGATTTCCGAGAATCTTCGGTTATGTTTTACAAGTCATTAAATATTCCATCTCAGTCCCTCTCGACCGAGGTGGTTTTGGTGGATGGAATCTAATGCTGACCGTTTACATCAGGCTATGTAAACACGGAAACCATTTTACATGTCTTCAATGCAAAACAAAGAAGTCTATTAAATTTAAAACAAAGTCTTTAGTTCTAAAAATTTAGTCGCAGTTTTCAACAAGTATCGTCAACAGTGACATACTTATTTCCCAACGAATACATTTCACGGATATTTAAACGCCTGACATCGATCACCGAGAATTTTGAACTAGCGTTCTGCTAGAAAGGCCGAATCAAATACTTCATTTTGGCTTACCTTTTATTAAGGGGCCTCACTCTTACTGCTACCTTGACTGAAGCCATGTTCATTGTATTATTTCCTTTCCACTTCAAATATCTTGATCGTTATAAATCAACGCCTGCAAAATACTGTGAACAATTTATTCCGAATCATTACTAATAACACAGTCTCGACCAGTCTCAATTTCTTCACACGCGAGCCTGCGCACACTCGACTGACCACTTTGATGTCATTCGATCCCAGATTACCTGACTGTTCTCCTTGGTAGAATGATAACTAATCGGTCTAACACTACCGTAAATGAACCGTGTTCAAATGAACATGAACATCGATATGCTGCCGTTTTTCATGTATTTTTTTTTGCTCTTTTTTTCCCGTTGATCACATACCTGTGTGGATTTCAGTGACGCTGATAAATTTAGCTGCGTTCTAAAAGCTAACGCAGTAACTGGCTCACAAATAACCGATGGTTATATTTCAAACAAAAAAAACATTGTCAAAAAATTAACTGACAGCATTTTAATCTTGTATCATTGACAAAAGTTTTGGAATAAAAAGAGCCATTCAATTTCTACGTCCTGACTGATCATCATGTAAGTTCTCTTTACAGTTTTGATACACCGTTATTCAGACTACCGATGAGATTTTAAGGTTTAGAGGTACGAAACTATGTCAGCGTGTGAAAATAGCTAGTTGAAATATGTCTTGTTTTTCACTGGCACAAAATTTTGATGAAACGTTAGATTCCGACAAACTTCTCTTCGAAGACAACACCAATTTAATTATTCCTACTGATCAAAATAATTAGCTGCATTCTAAAAGCTAACGCACTAACTGGCTCACAAATAACCGATGGTTATATTTCAAACAAAAAAAACATTGTAAAAAAATTAACTGACAGCATTTTAATCTTGTATCGAATACTAATCATTTATCTGTTTTCAGGTTATTCTATCACACAGCCCAAAAACTTGAAGGCATCATCTTTGTCGAGAAAGCGTCTTCTGAAAGTAAGTACTGATAATCAATAGTGCCACACTCATCGACACGTCAATTATTGTAAGTTGCTGACGGAAACGACCATCCATGTGAGAGAGGAATCGGTTGGAATTGCCCTTTTAAGAGGCATCGAAGACGACACCTGTTTAGTCATTCCTACTGATCAAAATAATACAGGGGTTTTAACAAGTATTTCGAAAAGTTTAGTAGATGGTTGAAAAAAAAAACCAGTGCTTAAACACCCTACATAAATAGATCATTCTACGTTTTTCAGGCATTCCTGACGTTATTTCTCATTTTTAACTCGTGAATTGCGCGCATGCGCAAGAGCGAGTTATAGGTACGATGTGGGGAATGGCATTCGCTCGCTCGCTCGCTCGATTGGTCGATTCCTGTAAACTTTTTTTAGATTTTAGGCTTTTGAGTGCATTTGATAGTTTATGGCGAGCAATAAAAAGACGAAATGGCGACCTTTGTTGCTAAGAATAGTGGTGGGGTGAAAAAGAAGCCAATTATAATCTTTAAAGAGTTTTTTTTTTACGTTTTAGTTTCAACAAGCGGCGCCAGCGACTGGCAGGCATGCAAGGATTCACACTGAAATAACAGAACAACCTTCGTTTTTCATAAAATTGTAATTTACAATCCTTGAACTTGAAAACAATCCGAAGATTCATTGAAAATATCACTTACTGCGAAGCGCTCGGAGTTTACAGATGTTCAAAAGCTTTTTCTGTTATAGCGTGAGATTGAGGACAAAATTGATCATTACGTTTCGTCGTGTGTGTTTTTCCTGTGTGAAGCAACAGAAGATGCCGGCGACTGACGAAATAACAAGTTAACACGAAAATCAAATAACACCTAAACAAACAGTTTTAGCTACCGATTTTCAGTGAATTTTAAAAGAACAATTTTCTTTTAAGTTTCAAGACAATTTGAAGATTCAACATACATACAACGTACTAAAATGCGAAAGTTACACACCACAAAATTGGTAAATAGGCCTGAAATGAAATTCTATCTTGTTATTAATTTTACGTTGCCTAGCACGTGACTTAAATCTACCCAGGCGGAGATCCAAAATGACGGTGGCAGGCTTAGCTTAGTTATATCACTCAAAACTCGTTCCCGTTTGTCTCTTTTGATAAAGAGGGAATCGTTAATGTTTTCATTAAGACAGTATTGCCTTGATTTTCTAATATTTACAACGAAAGACAGTAAATCTCACTTTTCACCCACATTTACTTCCAACCTTTTCTCTTAAACCAGAAACAAAAATGATAGACGTTTAAAACACATGACATCATCCACCTTGCCAAATGTAATAGCATGATCATTTCAATGGTAATGCCTTCTTATCCCAACGTTACTTTGTTTCTTTGCTACATTAGCGAACACTGAACTACTGCTCGTACTCTAGATATGACAATCAACCACAAAATTCCCTAAACCAGATAACATTAAACATAATCTAAAAAATCATGTGTCAATTCACGAGTTTGCTCACAGAGCACTTTGATCGACTTAGCCAAACCAGTAAATCGCGTTAGAAAATGAAACTTGTCTTTCGTCAAAGTCTTTGAATAACATCTCTGGTATTCAAGGAAGTTTGATGCCTCGTCACGATTATTTGCAAACAAACATCTTCTTGATATCGATATTTGACTTGATCGGCTGATCTTGGTTTTGGCGTTTACTTTTGGGCTTGAGGTTAGCTGGCAATAATTGTTTTTCAATGTTTTATTTGTCATCAACAGTTTTTCACAAAATTATACTTTCTACACAAATTATGGAATGTGTAAATGAAATCGGGTGGTGGCTTCGTTCGTGGAACATATCAACATTTTGAGAAATCCTTTTTCCTATACTAATCATTTTTTGTTTTCCAATTTATCTGTTTTCAGGTTATTCTATCACAGATCCCAAAAACTTGAAAGCATTGTCTTTGTCATAAAAGCGTCTCCTTAAAGTAAGTGCTGATAATTAATCGTGCCACACTCATCGACACGTCAATTATTGTAAGTTGCTGACGGAAACGACCATCCATGTAGGAGAGAAATCGGTTGGAATTGCCCTTTTTTAGGAGCACCGAAGACGACAACTGTTTAATCATTCCTACTGATCAAAATAAAACAGGGATTTTAGCTAGTATTTCGAAAAGTTTAGTAGATGGTTGAAAAAAAATCAGTGCTCATACGCCCTACATAAATAGATCATTCAACGTTTTTCAGGCATTTCTGACGTAATTTTTCATTTTCGACTCAGCCACACTAGTAAATCGCGTTAGAAAATGAAACTTGTCTCTCGTCAAAGTCTTTAAATAACATCTCTGGTATTCAAGGAAGTTTTATGCCTCGTCACGATTATTTGCAAACAAACATCTACTTGATATCGACATTTGACTTGATCGCCTGATCTTGATTTTGGCGTTTACTTTTGGGCTTGAGGTTAGCTGACAATAATTGTTTTTCAATGTTTTACTTGTCATTAACAGTTTTTCACAAAATTATACTTTCTACACAAATTATGGAATGTGTAAATGAAATCGGGTGGTTGCTTCGTTCGTGTAACATATCAACATTTTGAGAAATCCTTTTTCCTATACTAATCATTTTTTGTTTTCCAATTTATCTGTTTTCAGGTTATTCTATCACACAGTCCAAAAACTTGAAGGCATCATCTTTGTTGAAAAAGCGTCTTCTGAAAGAAAGTACTGATAATTAATAGTGCCACACTCATCGACACGTCAATTATTGTAAGTTGCTGACGGAAACGACCATCCATGTGAGGGAGGAATCGGTTGGAATTGCCCTTCTTAGAGGCATCGAAGACGACACCCGTTTGGTCAATCCTACTGATCAAAATAATACAGGGGTTTTAACAAGTATTTCAAAAAGTTTAGTAGATGGTTGAAAAAAAATCAGTGCTCATACGCCCTACATAAATAGATCATTCAACGTTTTCAGGCATTTCTGACGTTATTTCTCATTTTCGACTTAGTTAAACCAGTAAATCGCGATAGAAAATGAAACTTGTCTCCCGTCAAAGTCTTTGAATAACATCTCTGGTATTCAAGGAAGTTTTATGCCATGTCACCATTATTTGTAAACAAACATCTACTTGATATCGATATTTGACTTGATCGGCTGATCTTGGCCTTGGCGTTTACTCTTTGGCTTGAGGTTAGCTGGAAATAATTGTTTTTCAAAGTTTTACTTGTCATCAACAGTTTTTCACAAAATTATACTTTCTACACTGATTATGCAACGTGTAAATGAAATCGGGTGGTTGCTTCGTTTGTGGAACATATCAACATTTTGAGAAATCCTTTTTCCTATACTAATCATTTTTTGTTTTCCAATTTATCTGTTTTCAGGTTATTCTATCACAGTTCCCAAAAACTTGAAAGCATTGTCTTTGTCATAAAAGCTTCTCCTTAAAGTAAGTGCTGATAATTAATCGTGTCACACTCATCGACACGTCAGTTATTGTAAGTTGCTGACGAAAACGACCATCCATGTAAGAGAGAAATCGGTTGGAATTGCCCTTTTCAGAGGCATCGAAGACGACACCTGTTTAGTCATTCCTACTGATCAAAATAATACAGGGGTTTTAACAAGTATTTCGAAAAGTTTAGTAGATGGTTGAAAAAAAATCAGTGCTCATACACCCAAAATAAATAGATCATTCTACGTTTTTCAGGCATTTCTGACGTTATTTCTCATTTTCGACTCAGCCAAACCAGTAGATCGCACTAGAAAATGAAACTTGTCTCTCGTCAAAGTCTTTAAATAACATCTCTGGTATTCAAGGAAGTTTTATGCCTCGTCACGATTATTTGTACACAATCATCTACTTGATATCGACTTCGGTTGTGCAACATGTCGACATTTTGAGAAATCATTGTTCCTATATCAATCATTTTTGCTTTCCAATTTATCTGTTTCCAGGTTATTCTATCACACAGCCCATAAACTTGAAGGCATCATCTTTTTCGAACAAGCGTCTCCTGAAAGTAAGTACTAGTAATTAATCTTGCCACACTGATCGACACGTCAATTACTGTTGTTAATGGTAACTACCATCCATGTAAGAAAGGAATCGGTTGGAATTGCCCTTTTTAGAGGCATTTTCAACTGTAATCTCAAAAACTACATGAATAAAATTATATAAATATGGGGGTAGAGTCTACCTTGGCATAAAGTGCTCAATGCTGTGGTAGCAGAGCTGGGTATATATAGGTGAAAGAATCAACGAGGACGCATCGATTCTCTGTTACTCTGAGTTTCGCGCCTAAGCGCTCGTCAGACAGAACAGAACAGAACAGAACCAGAAAGTTCTGTCTGACGAGCGCTTAGGCGCGAAACTCAGAGTAACAGTGAATAAAATTATATTCATTCTGTGAATGATATTTGAAGAATTGATCAGCACACTAAAGTAGATTGTGAGCCAAAAAAAATTGAAACCTGCATGGAAACTAACTTGGAAATAGCGCCTAACGTAATCTAACAGGCACGCGTTCAAACCCAGTCGGAGCGTGAATTTTTCAAGTCTCATGACCAGTTCTACAATGATAGCAAATATCACCTTTAGCAACTATCATTCGTGAGATTGAGGGCGCTCGCTGTTGTCATCAAACGTTACTTCTCGAGAAGGAAAATTTCAGTTTCTCAGAATCATATGACAAACGATCGAAGACCATGTGAAAACAAATATAAACCGCTGTTTTTTTAACTCGTCGTGAGGAACCTTTAAGAAATCGGCTTTGATAAAAAAATACACCTTTAGACTGTAATTTCTTCCTTCCTCAAACCTGATAGATTCAGTCACCGTGAGAACTTTTGTGTGAATTTGTTAAATGCGTCTAAAGAACTTATTTCAATTTTTTGATAAACACGTTTCCTAATAAACAAAGGCGACTGAAACTGGATTGATGTAACCCCACTATCAACCTTAACATTTTATTAATTCTCCAGCTATCTTCTGAACGATTAGACACTGAAGTGAGTGGTTTAACTTAAAAGTAACAAGAAAAATCCACTACGTGATGACAGATGTAGAATAAGCGAAACGTTCAAATGATGCACGAAGCGTTGCCGAATGTAACATGAAGAATTTTGAGTTAATTCTACACCCAAAGATTGTTCATGTTTGTCAATAAATCACGAACTAGAGACTGTAAACCAATATGACACTCAAAGTTAGTGTTTTGTGTTGACAAAACAAAGATCTCGAGGGAGCAATGGAAGCGGTGGCAGTTAAAAGCAAAAATATGAGTAATAGCTGAATGGACAAACAATAATTTGCCAAGAAATAAGACCTCATGACTCGGTGAACTAGCAGTAAAAGACCAAATGAGACGGATCAGATTCAGTGGATCAGTCGCACAGGGATTAGTAGTTTGGTGGACTTTATGTGGCTGGTGGTTAGTTAAAAGTTTTCTTCACAGCTGTGCTTGAGCTCGTCATGCAAGTAAGAAAATATGGTGTTGCGTGACGAACTCAGACGAAAGCTGTGAAGAAGACAAGCCGGATATATTTTCGATCAGGAGAACGTTACACAAGAATAAAATGATCACAAAAGACATTGTTACATAGTCTCATGGGAATTTCTAATGGTGTCCCTCTATGCACGATCATGACTTCCTGTGGTCAGAGGCAAACATTTGCACCACAGCTACGGAAAAAACACCTTTTTTTTTGCTGCAAAAGAAAAGAAATTTGGTTCAAAAAAAGTCAACTCAGATTTTCCAGTGTTGAGACCGTAAGTTGGTGTGTATATTATTGTTGTACAGGAACCGTAAAGGAGCCGTACATCCGGTGAGATGTAAACTCCCATCATTAATGGCGGAGGGTTCAAGCAAAGCTTTGGATGACGTCACACCACCTGTTGAAGAAAAAGAAGAAGAAGAAGAAGAAGAAATAATAACTCTTGATTTTGATGACGACACTTTGACAGGTGAGCTTAGTGCGGCTTTCTTTTCAAGAAGAGGCTTCGTAATCATGTTTCCTGTGTTATAACCTAGGTAAGTTCTTCTTGATTTGTTTTCTTTAGCTTTTTTTTCCTTCTCTTTGAAGTTATTTCGGGTAAGATTTCTTTCTTTGATGCGGGCACTTCGTAATGAAAACAGTCTGAAGTGACGAGATTTGTTATTTCGCAATATTTTCAACAGGAGGTTCTTCCAATTGGTGTACCAGAGCCCTTTTGAAAGACAGTTTGTGAAGATAAAGAAGATAAACTCATTCTACCCCGGCCCTTTTGTTTTCAAATACCTTGGCCACAAGCGGTAGTAGTTTTCAATTTAATGCATGTTGCTTAAATTGTTTTGTTTCAGCGATAGTTGAAGTTTACAAGAATGAAGGTAACGAGGTTTGCTTAAAAGGAGATTTTCTCAACGCCTCTCACTTTTACACGGAAGGAATTAAAGTGAAATGCGCAAACAAAGAATTGAAGGCCAAACTGTACAACAACAGGGCAACAGTACATTTCAAATTAGGTGAGAATTATGAAGGCTTAAATCTTTTTACCGTACTTCGTTTCTCCACTTGGCAGTTGGCCCCACTGAGTCCGTGAGGTAGTTCATGTAGGCATGTTTGTGTTTAGAATCTGTTCACGGCATCTTTATCTTGTAATACTCCCATGGAACTTGAGTCAGATTTCGTTGTCCTCACCACCGCTGATATTTATAATCTTTTCTCTGCTTAACATTTCTATTGATTTTTCGCTTTTCTTGCTGACTCAGATACCCAGATCGACTACATAATACTCAAAGCAACATAATTTCCACTCAAATAAACCGATCATTTGAGTTTTGGAAACGAATATTTGGAAGAGTATAGCACATGTTTGTTATTACCGACCTACGCCCTTTTTTCTTCTTTATGTTCAGTTTTTTATAACTACAGTCAAAGAAGTAATTAGCGGTCACCCACAGAGAATGGCGGATGACCGCTTAACACAGCCTCCAAAGAATGGGGGGTGATATAAAAAACGATAAAAAATGCCATTTTATGCCATAATTTACCATTTAATATACAAAAACTCGCTCAAAAATACCACCAAAATTAACTTCGGGAGATATACAGATTGAATTTTACTTGAAAGATTATTCTTAGTTTTATTTGAGTAGAACTTTGAGTGGAACTTTTCGCTTAAAGTGACCGCGCGGTTTCTGCAGGTGGAAGACAATGAGGACAGGGTCTAACTCAAAAGTGACCACGACTACTTAACCCTTTAACTCCCATGAGTGACCAAGACAGAATTTCTCCTTACAATGTCAATACAACATCAAGCAGACAAGTGATGAGAATGAAGAAAATATCAGTTAGGGTATTATTGTAATTGGTTGATCCAATACCAGATGCTCAGAACTAACATCACAAGAACCATATGGCAGACAGTAAGGAGAATTACTAATGAGATCTTGGAAGTTAAAGGGTTACTGAGGGGGAATTAGAGGACTTTGACATCCGACCCCTAACAGGGTGACCGCTTACGGTGTCGCTTAATACAGGTTCGACTGGACGTTCTGCTATCAGATTACAATTCTCTTGTAGGCAACTACCAGGAGTCACTGAGAGATGCAACAGCTGCCTATCGATTGCAACCAACATATCTGAAGGCAATTATTAGAGGTATTTTTTTTTCTTATTTTTTGAGCGGAAAACTACCTCGCACTCCACGGTCCGGACTGCACGTTACTGAGTGGGGTCTCACATGACTGGTGAAAGTGGCATTAGGCGCTGTTTTTTTGGCAGATACTTTTACTCTGTATCTCGAAATTTCGATTTCAGAGCAAGAAATTGAAATGAGAAGATTTTAAAACTAAGACTGCTAAGATCTCATTACCAGTCCTCTCCCTAAAGTCGAGAGTACTACGCCCATAGGACCCCTCTGCTATGATTGACATCTCGCTGATACTCATCTTTCGAAGCAAAGTACTTAGGATACATTTTTATTTTTTACAGAGAATTAAGGGAATCACCGTAACGTTTACTTAAATTTTTGCAAACATCGCACAACTCTTTCACAATTTGATAAGTTTCCAAAAACCAACGAGGAGAAAAATTACAACAATTTATTTTTTACCTCGGCAAAGGAAAACTGTTTCAGAAAAACCTCTTCCGCATAGATACGATCTAATAATGCTAGCTGTGTTATTTTGAATAGGAGCAAGTGCCTGTCTTGAGCTGAATAAGCCTGAAGAAGCTCTCAGATGGAGTGTTCAAGGATTAGCAGTATCCTTTTGACAAATCTAAAATACAAAGAACTTGATCTCTCTTAGTATGTCAACTATGTAAGTTAAAATAGTCAGTGCTCAGAATTATGGCACATAAACACCATTTGGAAGCCTATCGGAATATTGGAAGCATCTTGCTTCTTCAACAAGTGTTCAAATGAAAAAGGCTTTCCAAGTTTAAGGAATAAACTTTAATTTTTTTGTTTTTCTTTTTTTACCGATTACATAGAAAACAAGAAATCTGAGAGCCTTATTTCCTGACCGGTAGAGCTTCCGCTGTTTAAAAAGACTGTTATTAAGAATTTGCGGATCCCTAATACCGTTCTATAACAGTATAGTTATTTTTGGCATTATATTTGCATCTTTAACTGCGGATGTGTGAAGATTGAAAGAAACGATACCCTGCGGCGACTGAGAGACAGGTCTTTCTACGAATGTTTAAAGTCAGGCAATGTAAGTCTATGGTCTAGTAAATTTTTTCGCATTCTTCTTCTTAGCATCATGTTAAATTTAACATCAGTGCACTAGATGTTAGGGCGTTAGTGGTAATGACTTTTACGAAAATATGAGAATAAGGGATGATCAAGAGTTCTATTTGTTGACTTAAACTTTTATAACGAGACTTTATTTATTACCACATTTCGAGGGAAAAACAAATTCCAATTGCAATAAGAACATAATAGTTAAACATAATATTTACAAATTCCGTTTTACTTGAAACATAATTGGTAACACGAAGTCCTTTAAGAGGGCTTTTGTCTGATATTTTCGTGCTTCTTTACCCTTGAACTGAAAGTGAATTACGTTGTTGTTGACGAACGATGGTCACTCGGGGAATATGGTGATACGTACCTTAATGTGCCGTTGAAAAACCAAGTATGGAGCGAACAATATAATTATATCATAGAATATACATCGTAGTTTACGATAGCAAAAATAAGGGGCTTTCCACTCACAAATCATTTATCTAACAACGAACATCGCAAAACTTTCTCAAAGTAACAAAATTATGAAGTAAAACCAACAACAAATTTGATTAATTTTCAATTATGGCGACCAAAAAAAGAGCGTTCGTTCGGAACAAGAAATTGGAAGCGAAATTCCTTTTTTTTGAAATTTTGGACTAAAATATAGTTTTAAAAAAGATTGATAGAGCTCGATTTCCCCTGACTGTAATGAGACTGCATCTTAAGAAAACATACTTCTTTACACTGAGATAGCCTTTGGCCTCTGGTAAAGCCAAGGTACGTGACACTTTTCATTCTTGAATTTAAATCAGCGGTACAAGTATTAAAACTACGTACCGTAGACAAACAAACATTACAACCTAAACAATTACGCAATTTCTTTGCTTTTATCTTTACATTTTTGAAACCTATGATGAAGAAGCCAGTCGATATTATAAAGCAAGACCTCCACAATGCAAACGAACTGACTGACAGCCCGGACGAGGGAATTGCCTACCAGGGTCTTTGCTTGGCTTATTACATGCAAGGTGATTTCAGTCAAGCCATAGAGTACAGCAAACAGCATCTTAGTATTGCTGAAGAACTAGGAGACAGGGCAGGCGAGGGACATGCCTACAACATGCTTGGCTTGGCTAGTTATGAGCTGGGTAATTTCAATCAAGCCATAGAGTACAGCAAACAACATCTTAGTATTGTTAAAGAGCTGGGAGACAAGGCAGGTAAGGGACATGCCTACAACAATCTTGGCTCGGCTTATCACAAACTGGGTGATTTCAATCAAGCCATAGAGTACAGCAAGCAACATCTTAGTATTGCTAAAGAACTGGGAGATAGGGCAGACGAGGGAAGTGCCTACGAGAATCTTGGCTTGGCTTATCACCAGCTGGGTGATTTCAATCAAGCCATAGAGTACAGCAATCAACATCTTAGTATTGCTAAAGAGCTGGGAGACTGGGCAGGCAAGGGACTTGCCTACAACAAACTTGGCACGGCTTATCACAAACTGGGTGATTTCAATCAAGCCATAGAGTACCACAAACAACATCTTAGTATTGCTAAAGAACTGGGAGACAGGGAAGGCGAGGGACTTGCCCACAAGAATCTTGGCTCGACTTATTACGAGCTGGGTGATTTTAATCAAGCCATAGACTACAGCAAACATCATCTTAGTATTGCTAAAGAGCTGGGAGACAAGGCAGGTGAGAGACGTGCCTACAACAAACTTGGTTCGGCTTATTACGAGCTAGGTGATTTTAATCAAGGTATAGAGTACAGCAATCAACATCTTAGTATTGCTAAAGAACTGGGAGACAGGGCAGACGAGGGACTTGCCTACAACAATCTTGGCTTGGCATATCACCAGCTGGGTGATTTCAATCAAGCCATAGAGTACGGCAAACAACATCTTTGTATTGCTAAAGAACTGGGAGACAGGGCAGACGAGGGAAGTGCCCACAACAATCTTGGCTCGGCTTATCACAAACTGGGTGATTTCAATCAAGCCATAGATTACAGTAAACAACATCTTAGTATTACTAAAGAACTGGGAGACAGGGAAGACGAGAGACTTGCCTACAACAAACTTGGTTCGGCTTATTACGAGCTGGGTGATTTTAATCAAGCTATAGAGTACAGCAATCAACATCTTAGTATTGCTAAAGAACTGGGAGACAAGGCAGACGAGGGACTTGCCCACAATATTCTTGGCTCGGCTTATCACAAACTGGGTGATTTCAATCAAGCCATAGAGTACAGCAAACAACATCTTAGTATTGCTAAAGAACTGGGAGACAGGGAAGACGAGAGACGTGCCTACAACAAACTTGGCTTGGCTTATTACGAACTGGGTGATTTTAATCAAGCCGTAGAGTACAGCAAACAGCATCTTAGTATTGCTGAAGAACTAGGAGACAGGGCAGGCGAGGGAAATGCCTACAACATGCTTGGCTTGGCTAGTTATGAGCTGGGTAATTTCAATCAAGCCATAGAGTACAGCAAACAACATCTTAGTATTGTTAAAGAACTGGGAGACAAGGCAGGTAAGGGACATGCCTACAACAATCTTGGCTCGGCTTATCACAAACTGGGTGATTTCAATCAAGCCATAGAGTACAGCAAACAACATCTTAGTATTGCTAAAGAACTGGGAGACAGGGCAGACGAGAGACGTGCCTACAATAAACTTGGCTTGGCTTATTACGAGCTGGGTGATTTTAATCGAGCTATAGAGTACAGCAATCAACATCTTAGTATTGCTAAAGAACTGGGAGACAGGGCAGACGAGGGAGGTGCCCACAATAATCTTGGCTCGGCTTATCACCAGCTGGGTGATTTCAATCAAGCCATAGAGTACCACAAACAACATCTTAGTATTGCTAAAGAACTGGGGGACAGGGAAGACGAGAGACTTGCCTACAACAAACTTGGTGCGGCTTATTACGAGCTGGGTGATTTTAATCAAGCCATAGAGTACAGCAAACAACATCTTAGTATTGCTAAAGAGCTGGGAGACTGGGCAGGCAAGGGACTTGCCTACAACAAACTTGGCGCGGCTTATCACAAACTGTGTGATTTCAATCAAGCCATAGAGTGCCACAAACACCATCTTAGTATTGCTAAAGAACTGGGAGACAGGGAAGGCGAGGGACGTGCCCACAAGAATCTTGGCTCGACTTATTACGAGCTGGGTGATTTTAATCAAGCCATAGAGTATAGCAAACAACATCTTAGTATTGTTAAAGAACTGAGAGACAAGGCAGGTAAGGGACATGCTTACAACAATCTTGGCTCGGCTTATCACAAACTGGGTGATTTCAATCAAGCCATAGAGTACCACAAACAACATCTTAGCATTGCTAAAGAACTGGGAGACAGGGCAGACGAGGGAGGTTCCCACAACAATCTTGGCTTGGCTTATCACCAGCTAAGTGATTTCAATCAAGCCATAGGGTACCACAAACAACATCTTAGTATTGCTAAGGAACTGGGAGACAGGGCAGACGAGGGACTTGCCTACAAGAATCTTGGCTCGGCTTATTACGAGCTGGGTGATTCCAATCAAGCCATAGAGTACCACAAACAACATCTTAGTATTGCTAAAGAACTGGGAGACAGGGCAGACGAGGGACTTGCCTACAAGAATCTTGGCTCGGCTTATTACGAGCTGGGTGATTTCAATCAAGCCATAGGGTACCACAAACAACATCTTAGTATTGCTGAAGAACTGGGAGACAAGGCAGGCGAGGAAAGTGCCTACAAGAATCTTGGCTTCATTTATCACGAGCTGGGTGATTTCAATCAAGCCATAGGGTACCACAAACAACATCTTAGTATTGCTAAAGAACTGGGAGACAGGGCAGGCGAGGGAAGTGCCTACAACGCGCTTGGCTCGGCTAGTTATAAGCTGGCTGATTTCAATCACGCCATAGAGTACTACAAACAAGATCTTAGTATTGCTAAAGAACTGGGAGACAAGGCAGGCGAGGAAAGTGCCTACAAAAATCTTGGCTTCATTTATCACGAGCTGGGTGATTTCAATCAAGCCATAGAGTACGCCAAGCAATGTCTAAGTACTGTTAGAGAACCGTTAGTAAGGTTGGCAGCCTTAAGAGTTCTTGGTTATAGTTGGTTTTTAATGGGTAAATTGTTTCAGGCCATGCAGTTATTCCAGGATTACCTTGATGTCGCTAAACACGTAGGGGACAAGAACAACGAGGCTAACGCCTATGCCCTTATTGGAGCTGTTAATGCTCGACGAGATGATTTTAACCAAGCAACAGAGTTTCTTGAGAAAGCACTCACCATGGCCAAAGAATTGAGAGACCAGGAAATCGAAGCAATGGTTTACGCCAGTTTTATGGAAATTCTTCTTAAACAGGGTGACTTTGAACGAGCCGTCGAGTACCACAAGAAATGTCTTACTATGGTTCAGGAATCGAGGGATGAAAAAACCGTTGGAATTAGTTTAGCCAATTCAGGTTTTATTTATGAAAGCTCTGGAGATTTGCATCGAGCGGTTGATTTTTATCAACGCAGTATTAAAGTTTTCAATGAGTTGAGAGTTCTGCAAGCCGAGGATGCGTTGAAAATAACCTTCAGCAATGCACGTCAAGAAATTTATCATTCACTCTGCAGAACTTTGCTTAAGCTGTCAAAATTCGACGAGGCATTGTGTGCTGCGGACCAAGGACGAGCGCAGGCCTTGTTAGATCTCATCAAACTACGATATGGCTCCCAACTGGCAGTTTCTGGATCATTTGAGGCGGCTAAATCAGAGATCTCTGAAATGGTTGCTGATATCTCTGGTTCGACGCTTTTTGTTGAACTACACAGAAACGCAGTTAACCTGTGGGTAATCGGGAAAGACAGAAATATACAGTTTATACAGAAAGAAGTGAAATATCTCCTTGGAAATGCGACCGACTATTTGAATTGCTTAAGGAAGAAGGCTTACAAGGAAATTCGAGGAAGATTCAGGGTAATCTGCGAGAACCGCACATTAGACGGGTCAAGTACTGAACAAGAATTGCCAGCCGTCGAGGAAAGAGGAGAAGAAACAGGAAACCCATTACAGTCTGACGAGAATCCTCTGCGTCTCTTTCATGAGTGCATCATAAGTCCTATTTCAAATTTGATCGCAGATGGCGAGTTGGTTGTCGTTCCTGATGGTCCACTGTGCCTCGCCCCTTTTGCTGCATTTTTGGATTCCGAATCGAACTACCTCAGTGAGTCCACGAGGATACGCATTCTTCCATCATTGATGTGTATGAAACTGATCAACGCTTCTCCCAAAGAATATCACAACAAGAGTGGGGCGTTGCTCGTAGGAGATCCATGTCTGGACGACTTTACCACCTTGCTCGGAGAGAATAGATTTTTGCCCTTGCCCTCCGCCAAAAAGGAAGTGGAGATGATCGGAAATATGCTTGGTATCCACCCACTCACAGGAAAAGAGGCAAACAAGGCTGAGGTGCTAAAGAGAATCGGTTCGGTTGCTTTGGTGCACATTGCTGCGCACGGAAAAATCGAAACTGGGGAAATTGCTTTGGCTCCAAATCCACAACGAAAATACAGAAGACCAGAAGAACAAGATTTCAGGTTAACAATTTCCGATGTACAAGCAGCAAAGTTGCGTGCAAAGCTTGTTGTGTTAAGTTGTTGTCATAGTGCTCAAGGCAAGGTTTCTAGTGAGGGTGTGGTCGGCATTGCACGGGCTTTCCTCGGTGCCGGTGCTCGTTCTGTTCTGGTTGCTCTCTGGTCAATTGATGATGAGGCCACCATGGAGTTTATGAGAAGCTTTTACCAACATCTGAAGGATGGAAATAGCGCCAGCGTGTCACTCAACCGGGCGATGAAATGTCTGCGAGAATCAGAAAACTTTAATGCCCCGCGGTTCTGGGCTCCGTTTGTACTCATTGGTGATGACGTCACAATCAATTTTGGAGAAATCAACAATGAATCGTGAGTAGCAATTTATAAATAGGACTTCAATAATTTCACCCTCATGTGAAATACTTTTACTAACCTGAGCAAGGTCGACCAAAACCCTTTCTAAAGGACGGTGGTCACGAGACAGTTTGGCTCTTAGAAGCTGGTGTAGAAGACACAGTTGACGTAAAACATTAGAGTACGCACACAAAAGAACGAAAAAAAAAAGACAATGAAAACAGTAGGTTAATGAGGCGGTGTTTTATTGGCGGCGTCGTCCTCTCTCCTCTCGACTGAGAAGGAGCCGGCATTTCAAAGTAAGCTAAATTTAGTAACTCGAGTTATCGGATGTGTTTTACTCGTGCATTTTCAGCGTATAAAAAAAGCTTTCAAGAGAAGAGAGCACGCATTTACTTCATACGCGGTTCCAAGTGACTTGTTCGGCTCAATGACAGTAATTTCTCTTTAATTTCAGATCACAAGAAGAACAAGTATCACCAACGGAAGTAAAGGATCAAGAAGAACTGGAACAGGCGCCATAAAATGAACACTCTAACTTCCAAGCCCTCGAGACCGGTAGAGTAACTCCACGCAACGAGGACATTGAGAAAATGCTTAATAATCTGTGAACTTTACTCGTGGGTAACTTAACTGGGTCAATTCCGTAAGGATGTCTTAATGAATTGAAACTAAGGCCTGATTTAATTGTAGTGCTTCGCTTTTGTTTAAGCTGAGAATAAGGCATATTATCAATAAAAAATTTCTGAGTTTTTATCAATATAATTTGTGATACTTTTTAATTTTCCTTATGGAAATTATTCCATGTTACAAACTCGCGATCTGCGCCAATTGTTAATTACCTCGGACCAAACAAGATACCTGTGGCCCGCGAAGATTATGGTTTACTTCTTGACGATTTTTCTGCGCATGTCTCTACTTTAACCTCAGGTGTTAAACACATGTAAATATTTAAAAGTTTCAATCTAAGAAAATTACTGAGTGAGGCAAAACAAAACTTGGTATCATCGATAGTAAGCTGAAATGAAAGCGAGAGTTTCTGCAAGTTTGCAGACTTTTTTAAAAATTTTTAACCTTTGTCTTTTGATTCTTTCCCTCGTGGGAAAGGTATGATTGGTTGCACAGCAACATTTTTCACAACAAAGTTTTGCAAATACACATATTTTACAGTTGTCAGTTTCCTCTTTAAAAAGATTTAGGTTATCTAAGCAAGGACATGTGTAGTTTCAAGTGACTGCCGTAAAAAAGCCAAACAAAGTTTTAGTCAAAAGGAAACAGTCCAAGTCAATAGGAAAAACTAGTATGGTAAACTTATTTGTTTTCTACTCAAATCTTAAGCCTGGCAGATTGAGATGAAGTACTTTTTTTATCACTTATATTTAAAAGCATTATATATTAATAAATAGATGATGATAACAATCACATGATAAATTTGTCTGCAATAATTCATCTTTCAGAGACTTGCTGAGCAGGAGGCTGTCACTGTTGTAGTATAATTACTCTTTGTCTTTGATATTTAACCCTTTCCACCCTAACATCAGTATGTATATTCTCTATACTGATCTCCATACATTTCCTCAGGCAGCAACAAGGAGAATTTGTCTAAGAATCAAGTGAGCTTCTTAACTTGGTGATCATTTCCTTTTATTCTAGTGACCTAACTTTTTGATTCAGGGGTGGTATTGTGAGGAGAAACTGGATGCTGATCACTCTTAGGACTCAAAGATGTTAAATGAACACCTGAAACAGGCTCTGTCAGGATTATTTTTATTTTGGTTTGCATGACTCAAGCTTGAAATTCGGATCAAAACATGATTTTTAAGACATGAGTATTGAAAAAATTAACATTTTCTTCAAAGTGAGTGTCAACAAAATCTGAGTTTCATTTCTTTTAAAGGTACATATGGCCTTTGCCTTTGCCTTCCCCCTGACATCCTTTGTGTCCATTTTAACCCAGTGATTCCCTGACTGCAGTGGTTATGATGGTGACCATATTCTACCATGACCATCAGGTGTGTTGTATTTGACATCCCACATCCAAGGAGATTCTGTTTTGACAAAACACAAAGATGACATGAAACATGAGACTTTCATAGATGAACCACTGATTTTAAGTACCTGACTCTATACATGTGCCCAGGGATCACCTGGTTTTCAGGGGGAAAGGAGAGGAGATCTGCCGTCACCAACAGAGTATAAAGGCTTGACCATAAAAAAACTGACTGCCAATCAACCCTTTAACACCCAGATCAAATTTGTAATTCTCCTTACTGTCAACCATACAGTTCTTATCATGTTAGTTCAGAGAATTTAGTATTGAATCAACTAATTATCCCCAAATTGATATATTTCTTTATTCTCACCACTCGTCTGCTTGATATTGTATTGATACTGTAAGGAGAAATTCTGTTTTGGTCACTCATGGGAGTTAAAGGGTGGAGGAGGATCATAAGAATATTACAGAGTCTTGTTGGGGATCAGGTAAATTTTATTGTGACACAAGAAAAATCCTCGAACCCCCCTGCCCCCCTGACCCTCCCTGCTCCCCTGACCCCCCTGCCCCCCCTAAGTCTGCCAAGGATAAATAATGACCAGTCCCACAACCATAATTCACAATGAGAAAATTGCTACAAATTATTCACACTCAAAAAATAACAAGGAAGAACTTTTACTTTCAAACAAATTTGGAAATTCATGATGTGAACTGAAAAGAGGAGACCTTTATGCTAAATTGCCTGAACACAAGCAAGGAATCTTACCATCTTTGGTGTATGGCAAAGGTGGGACATCAAATGGAAGCTGTACACTATAACTTGACCATTTTTCATTACTTTCCTGTTTTCCCTTCACATGAAAGTATTTGCTTTCAGGATCCTGTTGATAAAATGACAGTTCACTATTGAGTCATAGATGGAATCTGGATCAAAAAGGGTACAGTCACAGGAAAGAATTTTCTTTCATTTGTCCAACTGAAACGCTGGAGATATAACTAAACAAAATACCTGGTCTTTGGGTAGAAACAAAACTCCAATCTCATACGAGCGAATCATAAGTTGTTGACCATTTTTTTCCAAAGTTCCCCAGGCTGCTTTAGACAAATTTGAACTGAAAATAATTAAATGTAAATGAGGAAGAGAAAAAATGCAAAAACTTTGCATAAATTTCAAGACAAGATCTATCCTTTTTAAGACTCCAACCATCTTTCATTTTCAAAACATTGCCTTTTCAAAATAACTGGCTTGACATTCTGTTTTGGCCAATCAGAAATAGCCCACAGATAGACAGGGGAAATCCAAAGTTTGCTCTTGTTCTAGCCAAATTAGATAGACTGTAAACACCATGAGGGTAAACCCAAGGGCTTCAAAAGGAGAACAGACAATTTTTGGATTCTTTTAATCATATCAGTAATGCCCTTAGACGACAGCCAAGGCAAACCTGAAAAGATTCTGCTGTTATACTGAAATAATCTTTGAACAAACTTTAAACAGCCCCAAAGATAAAGATGTGTGGAAGTTCCACCTTCTAAATTTTCTAGAGCAGCATAACTAAATAAAGATCAATTGCAGAGAGGACTCAGTTTTTAACACCTTGTCACAAGAAACCAGCTCATTCGGCTCCAATCTGGGGATACCCTGGTGTATGTTTTGATGTGAGGAGAGGCACGACTTCTACCACAGGAATGAGACTTCCAAGAGCTGAAAAAACCAAAAGTGAGAAAAGCAAAAATCCATCAGATCTGTCAAGAATGTAAGAAGAGCTATGCTAACACAACAGAGTTAGCTAATTGGGTAAAGCAGAGATTTCCTGGATGTAACATTTTAATAGATCTAAGGCTTTTGATTATTAGCCTACACCCCAGTATGGTCCAATTGAAAAAAGAAACAGAGAAAAATAGCCATTTTGTGAAGCAGATTGAGGGGAGTGACTGATGTGCTCTACTCCAAGTTGAAAGGACTAAAAACATTCCCTGCCTGGGTTTCCTGACAGAACAATTGAAATTAATCTCCCCACACAGTGGTGGATACTGATAAAAAGCCACCTGCTAGATGAAAGACTCCATAATTAAAATTTGAAGATTTTCCTCAAATTCAGGGAGGGTATGGGTGGTGAAGGGTAAAATTGCAATGCCACACTAGTGGATTTCATGCCATGTTAACTGGGACGAAGCTAAGGTTGACGAAAACCCATCTAATCTGAAAACAAACTAAGGATGACTTACCAAAAGAAACTCGGAAGATAAGGCTGCTTCAAAGCTGTCTTGGAACTGTATGGTATTGAGCCACCAGCTACAGAGAAAGAAAACTACCAGAGATCACACATTTATACTTAGAAATGAAACTTGAACCACTAAGAGTATGCTGTGAAGTGTTTAGAAGAAGAAAATATATATAGAAAGAAATACATAACTCAAACAATGTGGATACTTTTGGTGTTTCTACAAACTGCAGTAATTACTTTAAATTTACTCACATGTGCATCCCTAAATTTTTAGTGATTAAGATAATAATGATAATAAAATAATAATAATAATTAAACTAACAATAATTATACTGATAATAATAAATCCAGTGTGTTCCAATTGAAGTTGAAGGAATTGAACCCATGCCATTAGTTTACAAGTCCAGCACTCTAACCACTTACCCACTCTCCCTCAACAGATACACTCAATTTAAGTTATATCGTATACCTGGGTAACCTTCCAAACTGCACCGCACATTGTCCACTGTTGGAAAAACCTGCCAATAAAACATGATGAATCAAGAAGAAAAAAATTTCCACAATATTCTGATCTAGAACAAAAAACTTGCATACTTGCAAATTAAATCAGTGTTCAGTTTCCAACCATAATGGAGATTGAGAAACATACTAACCAGATGCAGAGGGGGACTGGACATCATGTTACCAGAACATGTGGACAAGCTTTGTAACCATTCAGAACACAGCCAACGGTCCTTGTCACTCCCAAGAGAACCTATGCTGGAAAACTGACCAATCACAGGCCACTTGGAGCTGATGTCATCAGAGCTAGGTCCATGCTGGTGAAGAACCTAAGTTTCAAAGACAATTATCTTATTCTTAAGGTATTGCTAGATGAATTCAAAATTTGTTCAATTCCATTGAGTGAAACTTTAATGCTCTTTTAGACAGGCACCTAACTTTGCTAAAGGGTGATATTTGCTAACAACTCAAACAAATTCCAAATTCCGATAATTCATGATCACCTTACGAAGTTTAAGATGGCCCCATTTGGTTTTATTGACTCCAGTGTGTCTCCCAGGAACAGAGGCTATTAGGCGAACCCTAAAATTAATCAAAAGCCTCCCCTATGTTAATACCAACAGAGTGCATTTCAATTGAATGTCTCAAACACAACTAAAGAAATTAAAACAACAAATTAGGATCGACAGAGGAAAATATCATAAGGAGGCAATGACCACTCAATAACTTCCTGATGGAATGGAAAAACAAATGATCAAATAAGAAAAAAATATTTAATGAACAATATACCTTGCAGATGACATATCATGTTCCCGAATATGTTTCTTCCATTCATCTAGTGCACTACCCCTGTATGCTGCCAAATATTCCTGTAATGGTTTTTTTAGACTAATTAAGATGAAGCTTTGCTGAAGGACATCACATCATTGGGGATGCAATGAATTTAAAGAACCTCAAGGTACTTTCCTTGTACAGTGCATCCCTTTAGTAGAGGGTTGCAAAGAGATCAAGCTCAAAATTAATATGTGACTGTACATATGAATTTTACTGAAGGCAAGGTAAGGGAAGACTTGATCTTATTCCTTTCAAATTTGTTTAGAGTAAATGTGAAACAGGATCAGGACCTCCCCCCCCCCTCCCACCCCCGACTGGCCTTCCTTCTTCAGTTACTGGGTGTTTAAAATTTGGAAAGCTATCTGGCTTACTTTTCAGAAGAAATTTGATTTCTTTAGGCAAAAACCCCTCATTTATCACTTCCTTTTCCCTGTTAAATGATATATCTAAAACTCTAACTAACCAATAAAATACAAAACGGTATGAAATTGACCAGCTATATAAATTTTAACCATCCCTGTAATTGTCCAAAAAATTTCACTTTCCCCTCTGACCAAAACTTTTTTTGACCCTCCCTTGACCTGTAAGAGTTTTTCTCCCATTGGCCTTTCCTGATCTGAGCTAAAACAAAAAAGTTTCCTGTCACACATACCACAACAGAGTACAAAAACTACCATAAGTTGCAGTCTCTGTACAAAGAAAAAATGCACACATGACCTGATCTGACATTTAAATACTCCATGATCAAAAATAAAATCCACATGCCAAACTATTATTAGTTAGTTTGGCAATTTCCTTACCAATAAATCCTCTTTAAAATTAGTCCGTGAATAGTTTGCATATTCTTCACCAGATAACTTGGAAAGTTTAGGAAACACTGGACTCATCCAAACCCTGAAAAAGAAACAAATGAATACGACAAGCCATGTTGTGCAGGAAGAAGGAAAATTGGCCTGTAGGGGGAAAATTTCCTCAAGAATCAAATGAATGCAGTTATTGCACCAACCATTACACTCATGAATCTTCTACATGTGAGTACATCCTTTAAACTAGGATTTTACCTAAGCTAAGCATGATTTTTGTTAATTTAATTATAAATTAATGCAGTCAGTTCCACTAACATTTTCAAGTTATTAATCCTGTTTCCATTGTATGGTATGGTTTTAAAAAAAGGCCAAAAGGGAGAATTACAGAAGGAAATGTTTAACAAGTTTGCTCTTCACTTACGGTGTGCTTCCTCTTCATTTGATGACATATTCAAGGGGAATGCACCTTTTTTATTAAAAAAAATTCAGAACAAATAATTTTGATGTACCCTTGTGTTTTCTGGTCCCAGTCCATGGCAATGAGATTTGCTGTGGTGATCACAACTTTTAAGCCCTCTTTGTACAACAGTAGCATCATTTTGCTGAAAAAAAAATTATGAGAACTAAACTTCTCAAAAACCTGAGAAAATAAATCTATTGTGATCATTAGGAGAGAAGCTCTCAATTGACCATTAATTTTTTATTTCTACTGCAGTGTTGAGGAATGGGTGAACATTTGCCGTTTTCCTTTAGCTTGGCTGGCTGCATACAACTTCATACAGTGGATTACATGGAAAGTGACGCACCTAGCCTGGTATATAAAATATTTATTCATGCCAGCATTATCATGTGACTTGAGTTTTATTGCTCTTTCAGTTTTCCCCTTTGATCAAGGTACTTTAGGGGCTTGCCAGAAAAAGTGAAAAGCTTGTCACTTAATGAATAGAAAATAAAGATCATTCACTACCAACAGTCACTGTTATTTTAACAAGGATTTCCTTCAGTTTTATCATGAAAGTGTAGCATGTTATCATCTTTTTGTTGTATCTCAGAGGTATTGTAAATACTCAAGTTTTGAAGCTGAATTGGTTTCTTATAATTTGCAATTCTGTTTGTGCGCAGTAATGACGACATCTTCATTCTTGGATGTACCATCACAAGACCAACCTATGATGTGTTCCAAATGCTTCTAGTCTGGCCTGTCAAAAAAAGACAAACCATTATTATTTTATCATACTTCACTAGTGATTTATTTGACTGATTTTTTAAAATTAAATTAAGTTTAATGACTGACTACTAAATATAAAAATGATAACAATTTAATATTGATAATCACTGATTTGATTAGATAGAGGATTTATCTGCAGATTTATCAGCCAGTTAAGAAATTGTCTGAATCGAAATGCCTTGGTGTTATCCTTTGGATGATTTGTGTTGTATGGGGACCCTAATTTCACTTATTTCCAGAAATGCATGCAGTAACAAAAATGGCAGATTTGATGATTTTGGCAAATATTCGTCAAATTCATCAACCAAGTAAAACTAGCTTAACAGATTTGATGATTTTGATAAATTTTCCCCATTCTGGTTACTGCATGCACTTCTGGAAATATCTCCATGCCAGTGACTGCACAAACATCAAACTTACGGCAAACAGTTTAATATTTGGATATGGTTCTGCTTCTTGATGAAGTTGAGCCTTTGCCTCTCTCTGATTTCCATGAATGATTAATAAAGGTTTGGACCTGAAAACATATTTTAATTGTTAAAAATCTCTTTTATTAATTTTTTGCAACCCCAAAATACACTATATTAAAGTTCACATGGCAACCAGGTGGACAATCAGACATAGTTTGATGCTACTCTGGTTTGCAGATTTAATGAATGTAACCGAAGAAGTTACAATTCATAGACCCAATGTCTCGACACTCCTGTCTAGTGCCTTCATCAGGGGTGATCTAAACACTGCAACAAGAGGTTCTTTTATATGATCACCAATTAGCGGCCTTTTTTCTGACGAGGTGTAAATAGGTGTTAGGAAGCAAACCCCCATCATCACAATTTAAAGGAGCGTGGGCGGAGTTAATATGCCAAGTCATCAACTACTAATAAGGAATGACTATCATTTCTAAATACTTGAGCATACTAAGCTGGTAATAATCCTTTCAACTACAGTGTTCATTGTAACCTCTTACATTAGAGCTAAATGTTACCGCTTCTGAGAGAAGCTGTGAAATATTTTTTGGTTAGATGGATGCCTCCGTGATTAGTTCCTTTTAGACTGAAATTATAGTTAGCATTTCAGTTCAGGATAAGACGCCATGTAATCAAGATTGTTCTTTGAATAGAAGACAAATTAGACCATAATCCTCAATAAAGTAATTGAGACCCACAAATGTTGGTAAACAATAACTTGTTTGTTATTCAAAGTGAAACTTAGTGCTTTGTTTTTACCTTTCTTTTGGTTCTTTTAATTGCCACATGCTCGTTTCCAAAATTTAAATTATTCTTAAGCTATGATCACACAATACTTAATAGGTAATTTCTTCATGTAATGATTTCAGTTGACTGCTTTGATATAAGAATTCCCCATGGAATAAAGAAATAAAGGATCCTATATTGATTTGGTGTTTATCGCACACGCGTGTGTTAACTTGGGAATAAAGTTTTCAATTCTAGCTTGAAAAGAAACATTAATATTCATGCAGATGTTCACATGCATCAACACACCTCAGCCCTACCCCCTAAAAATTACCTCAGTAGACCTCAACAGTATTCCCATATGAACTTTCATGACCAAGAAGAGTTTTAGTTGGTAGATAAATTTTAATTCTAAATGAACCAGCCAAAAAGCTTTAGATAACAGTTCTGCATCAATGCTTCACTTAAAAAAAATATGCTTGATTTTTGGCAATTTGACAGTTCAGTGTCAAAAAATAATTGATCTTGACCTTTTATCTGCAGGGTACTGCTCCATCAACCATGGAATATCAAACATGTAGTTGAACTGAAAAAATCAATGTGCATAACAATAATTATTGTTTCATCTCATCTGATAATTACAATCTAATGTTATTAAAAAAGAATACTACTTATTATTAATTAAAATCAAGCACTCATTTTTTCACTCGTGTACCTGTGCTGATGCCTCCAAGTTCCCCATTGTATTTGAAAGGATATCTAGTTGTATAAGATATATCGTAGAGCAATAAAACTTGGTAAGTACAAATAAAATATCAGTAAATCAAAGCACAACTCTTACATGACCTACAAGATGAGCCACAAACAAACGAACAAACAAACAAGACATGTTCTTAATTTCACACTATAATTAAATTCAGAGAATTTACTTGATAATAGCTCATTTTAACCCTTTAACTCCCAAGATCTCATTTATTTTTAACTCTCTTTACTATCTGCCATATAATTCTTGTGATGTTAGTTCAGAGAATTTGATACTGGATCAACTATTAATCCCCTAATTGATATTGTTTATTCTCATCACTTGTCTGCTTGATATTGTATTGATATTGTGAGGAGAAATTATGTCTTGGTCACTCATGGGAGTTAAAGGGTTAAAGAACATTTTTACATCCCCTCCAAAACCACCTCAAGATGACAATTCAAAAGACAAAGACTAACTGATTGACTGATTGCTTGATACCTTTATCTATAATTATATTACAGTAAAAAACTCCTGTAGCATAATTTATAATAAAAACATCCCAATTCTGCCAGGCTAATCTAACTTTTAAAAGAAAAGGGTACCTTTAATGCTAACTGCCATATTTTTGTTGTTAAATTCAGAAGGAATTCCTCGAACAGTGGTCAGTAAAAATGGCAAACACTTCATGTCATTCTCAGTGTCTTTTGGTAATAATGATGAAGACGATGAAAATGACGGCTCACTGGTTGTCAAACCACTAGTTAACTTCTGTCTTTTAGCTGGCGGAGACTTCTCCAACTTGTCATCATCATCATCATCATCAGTGTCAGAGTCATAACCTATGAGGGTTCCATTAGAAAAATAATTATTATCTATTTATTAGCATTTATAAAATTTGTTGTGAAACTAACATACCAGTGTACACACACAAAAAAATATCTCTAAAATGTTGTTGCCGTCAAAAAGTTTAAGGTAGAGCAGTTGGATGTGAGATATATAACTGAAGGCAGTGTAATTTGGTTTTTGGTGATTTTGTTGTCTGGTCAGCTTGAATCTTTATCTTGCAGCTTAATGCAGCTTCATCTACACTGGTCAGAGCATGATCAACATTTTGGAATTATTTCAGGTTTGGAGTTCTCTTGACTTCTCCATAAATAGGCAGTCAACAAAGAGTTGTACAAGAAAATTGGCCATAGAAAGTTTGTTGTACTAACTATTTGCTTTTCTTCCAGTCAGTGATATGTATATAATGTAAATTTTATGCCAGTAATATAATTTTATTATATATTAATTTATTATAATTAATCTACCGACTGAGATAATGGCGTAAAATCTTACAGTATATAGACCGTGTTAGTCACATATTACGCCGTTATATATATTCCCTGCTTTTAAGTCTTACATTTGCTAAATTCGTTTTTCCAGATGGAGAACCAAGGTGAAAATCTGTAATCAATAAACTTGGTAAAATCGCTTCAGTCGATACTGATAATTGAAAAATCAATAAATATTTATCACTCATCATGCACTTAAGGATTTATATTTAGCGTTTACCGATAACTTAATTATCGATTTTTCGATTATCAGTATCGACTGAAACGATTTTACTAAGTTTATTAATTAAAACTAAGTGGAATATCGATTTTATGGATTGCCCAAATCCCGAGGAGTTGAATGTTTGCGTTAGTTATTAACTTCCCAGTAGCTTAGACATAAATTTACGTAAACTTACCTGGGTGTCTATATTCCTTAAAATGAACCGGATTTTTACGGTAACAATCTGTTCCGTATCTGCACATCGGTCTCCTATCGATCTTTCCAACTCTCTTCTCTTTGTCACCCATGGGGCTGCCTCTTTTTGGGCTTTATATGCTCGTTGGATGCCTTAAATTTTTTTTTCTCAAGAAACACAGCAAAAGAAGGTTTAGCTCGTCAAAATTGCCTTTACACAAGCAGGATTCACATGAACTAACATCTCCGAGGGAAAAATTTAAATTTTTGCCGCCATCTTTTGTGCTGACGTATTGCGGGCGCAATTTAAGCATGCGTAGTATAGAGCCCGCCATGTTTAGATTTTCCGTCATTTTTCCGTTGCTAAATGTTTTGCTGAGTAAACGGCGATGGCGGAAGTACATGTTATTGGTGAAATCATCGGTGCAAGCGGGTTCCCCTCGCATAATTTATACTGCAAATGGTCTGTCCATGTTGACGGTTTGTGGAAACTTTTAGCTGGACAAAAAGAGGGCCAAACGCAAGTGGACAACCCCCAGAACGAGGATTGTGCGCGATGGTGCCATCCCATAGACTTGCATTTTGCCACCAAAGGACTGAAAGGATGGCCAAAGTTTCATTTCCAAGTTTGGCACCAAGACTCTAATGGACGAAACGAGATTTATGGTTATGGTTACTGTCATGTGCCAACATCACCTGGAACTCACAACGTTGATTGCGTGACATGGCGACCTCTCAGTTCGAGCAAGTCAGAACAGCTTCGTAGCTTTTTTGTCGGCGGTGCACCACAGTTAAAGACTTCAGATGTTATCTACACTGGTGGAGACCGATATAAATTGAGAACGATTGCCATGGGTTCGATACATTTGCAATTAGGCGTGATAACGAGAAACTTTGATAAATTTGGGGTAGAATGTTAATATAAATATTTTGTTATGTTTTAAAACAAAATAATTGACTTTAAATCTTGCCAAGGTTGGACGAAACTAAGATTCAAAGCTTAGCTTCCTCTACCGGCTGTAGGGCTACTTCAAAATCGCAAGCTGAGGAAAGTGTTTCAACTAAAAGTTAACTTTTGCACACATGCTTCATTGTAGTTGTTGTAAACACAATCTATAAATAATCCTACCGTGGTCTATCAATCCACCAAGGGTATCTACAAGGAAGATTTATTACTCTCAAAAAGTCGCTGAAAGCCAAACTGTAATCGTGATTTATTTAAACTGTTGCATAGCTGTAATAAATACAGTAGACAGTGTGTGCTTCTTTGGTTGAAAACGTTGAAATATTGATGTTGTTTCAGTTTTACCAGTGAATGCTGAATCAAACACTATCCTAAAACCAGTTATGTCCTTGATAAAGGCTAAAAGTCCTAAAGCCCTAAAAAATGTAACTGATATTTACAGCAGTATTCTGTTGTATTTAATGACTACTCACCAAAGTGGAGGTCACTTGTGGTGGATATTTTCAGAGGAATAAAGTGACAAAGTAAATATCCACTGCAAACCACCAACACTGAGGTGAATATTTGTTTCAGTATATACTATACTTTACTCTTTCTGCAACGATTACACTATTTTCAAATTCTCCTTGTCAACAACAAAAATGTGTATTGAGAGGAGTATGAAGAATAACTTAGGAATACAGACATTAAAAGATTGTCCAGGGTTAGTGCTTGAACCAAATACACAGGATGTTTTAGTATATTTTTGTTCTATTTACCAGTGTTGTATTACCAATAATTTTCTTAAAGAACTAATGCGATGTTTAGTGTATTGTAAACTATTTGACCCTCTTGAGACAAGATTGTGGTATTCACTAGATGAGCTTCTCATTTACAAAGGTAGCCTTTTTCTGAACAGTCTTGATCAACTAAATAATCAATATTTTTAGCTGCCAAGGAGAATTGCCTTTTCAGAACCACCAAGTTAAGAAAGTCAATGGCCAACATGTCTTTTCTTAACTTATGGTTTTTTTTTTAAACTTAAAACCAGGTAAATTGTGGGGGAAAACTGGCTTAATTATATATAGTTGTGCAAAGATACTTGGCTATGAGATGCAACCCAGTACTCAAAGACTGTGCAGAGAGGTTTTTGCTGAGATAAATGACGTGCCTTATAATAAAAAAAATTCAGTAATCCATCGTCTGTTCCTGAATCTCTCAAGATTTTCCGATCCAAAACTTGAAATAAGTAACAGACAGAGAGCACATCAATGCTATCAAGGCAATGATTATGACGTCAATTATCACTATCTTACAATTGCTTCACTCCAGACTGAAACACAAGTGGCCTTCTTAATGCAAACTTAAACCCAAACGCCCCCCTTGCATGTTAAAGAAGCAAAGAGGGACATGTTCATAGTTTACATTTCATCATCTTCGAAGCCTAAATCCTCTTCTGGAAAGTCACCCACAGTGACATCTTTGGGTTTGATAAATCCTCCATATTTGGGTGGACATGTGAAGTATCTTTTTCCAGCAACACTGAAAATGGAGAACAAGCAACAGTTACAGTCATTAGACATGAAGGTATGACATGAATAAAATGAAGCTAAAGTACCCTTGCTGTGGAATTTTTAAATAGCTTTGTCTGATATAAGTCTCTCCCTGCTTGTAGGCAGGTAGAAATGGCATCTGATCTGAAGAAATTTTAAAAGTAAGATTGGCATCATGCAGCAACAAGTTAACAAAGTCAAAGTTTGATGGTATGTTGCAAGATAATATGGAATTCAGGTTAAAATTATTGACAGTGTAGATTAGAATATTTCTTTTTTTGTTAAGAATTACGAAGATTGTACTTTATCTAAAATAAATGAAAATACAAATTTCAAAAATTAAGTCATATTAAACTTCCAAATCTACATTTGACCCAGATACTCCTTTTTTATTTTTGGCTCAAACACCTCATGAATTTTGTAGACTTTTTAATCAATTATTGTTAATTTTTTAACACCAATTGAAAAGTTTTCAAAACCCACTAAAACAATTATTTTTTCCTTTCACCTTAATTGATAAACTTAAGATCATAATTTGGCTGAGGACCAAACTTCAAATTAAACTATTTTTGAACTTCACTCAAATTACACCTGCAGATATGTACAATTTCTCATTGAAATGTAGTCATGAAAAATTTAAATCAAGACATAAATAAAAAATTTTAAAAATTAAAGTTCAATACCTGCCGTCATTTTTTCCAAAAGGTTCATCATATTTAACCCCAACCCACCAGCCAGGTTTGAAGTTTGTTTGCCCTAAAAAGGAGAAATGAGAATCATCATTGGCCATTGCTGAAGAATGGAATTTAAATCACAGCTTAACAACTTCCAAATCTGAACATGTTGAATGGGCATGGCATTGTTCATCACCTTTCATAGCAACTCTTATTCATATTAAATTTGTTTATTGCATTAGATGTTGAGCACTTATAAAAACTAGTGAGCCTGAAAAGAGGTTGTTTTGTAATAATCCTGTCTTTAACTACCAAGATCTCATTAGCAATTCTCCTTACTGTCTGCCATATAATTCTTGTGATGTTAATTTGGAGAATTTGGTATTGGATCAACTAATAATCCCCTAATTAATACTTTTCTTTATTCTCATCACTTGTCTCCTTGATATTGTATGGATAAATTGTAAGGAGAAATTCTGTCTTGATCACTCACGGGACTCAACCCTTTAACTTCCAGAGGTGATTCACATGAAACCTCTCCCTATAAAATCCATACATTATTCAATAAACAGGTAATGAGAATATTTGAACTTATCAGGTACAAGCTGCCATCTTGATCTAGCACCAAGCTCTCATAACTAATTTACAAGGAAATGTGTAGCAGCTAGAGGGGAGAATTGACAATCAGATCTTGGGAGTTAAAGGGTTAAACCACTGGGTTTCAAAACAGACTCCTATCAACACATGTCCTGACTTTTTGCACCCTACAAAATGACTTGACCCTTTAACTCTTGTGGATGACCAGGAAAGAATTTCTCCCTACAGTATCAATAAAATGCCAAGCAGACAAGTGATGAGAACAAAGAAAAATATCAGTTAGGGGATTATTAGTTGATACAATACAAAATCATCGCAACTAACATTCTCAGAATTGTATGAAAGCAGTGAGGAGAATTACTAATGAGATCTTAGGAATTAGCAACCAAAATGAATAACATGACCCAACTTCACAAGAAATTCAAAAGTGACCACTTCAAACTGAAGAAACCTAGTACACGAGTCCTAAGACCCTTTCACTCCCAGGATCTCAGTAGTAATTCTCCTTACTGTCTACAATACAATTCTTATGATGTTAGTTTGGATTAGATCAGCTAACAATCGACTCATTGGTATTTTTATTTATTCAAGAAATTTGTCTGCTTGACATTGCTAGTATTGATATAATAAAGAGTAATTCTGTCTTGGTCACCCCTGAGAGTTCAAGGGCCAAAATGATCCTTAACCCTTTCACTCCCACAAGAGACCAAGACAGAATTTCTCCTTACAATATCAATACAATATCAAGCAGGCAGGTGATGAGAATAGAGAAGAATATCAATTATGGGATTATTAGTTAATCCAATACCAAATTCTCTGAACTAATATCATAAGAATTGTGTGGCAGATAGTAAGGAGAATTACTAATTAGATCTTGGGAGTGAAAGGGTTAAAAAACCCCAAACAATCACTTTCCACAAACCAAACTTGAATCACTTGACTAATCTTAAGACCTCTTCACTCCACTCTAATGATAACAATGGCTCAGGTTGTAAAAGCTTGAGGCCCTGTCAGGACTAACCTTTTGCAAAAACATGCGTGATACCCAATGCAAAAGTCTTACCTACAAACATGACTACACCCCTTCTAGCAGGAGCATTACTGACTGTGACTTCACATCGAGAACCAACAGTGATTGCTTTCGCAGCAGTTTCTTCTTGTCGTTCTTTCTCTTTCTCTTCTTCAATTTCTTCAGGAGTTTTCTCTTTAAACTGGCCCAACTTGTTTTTTTGTTTGAAGGCTCTTACCGAATCTGAAATACAAATAGTTAATTCTTGGACAGTCAAGAAAAGTTATACCAGTAGGTCTAGTTTATTGGTTATTCTGTACTTACCTATCATGATTAGCTTCTAATTTCTCCTTACAATATCACCCCTGTACCAAACTGTAAGGTCACGAGAGTAAAGGAAATGATCACCAACTAAAGCAGATTGTGATTGTTAAACAAATTCTCCTTGTCAACACCTTAAGAAATGCATGGAGAACAGTAGGGAGAAAAGGGTGTAAAGGGTTATTCCGACCCATGAAAGGTGCATATACTTGAAAAAGAAATGTCACAGAGTCTAATATCTTCTGCATTTTTAGAGAACATAAGACAATTAAACACCTTTTTTTTGCCCAAGTCAAATTGACAAGATAAATCAAAAGTTCAACAAGGTCTTGAACACAGCCAACATGACCTATCACTCTTTTTTAACTGCAAAATTGTTGGTCCATCTAAGGTTCTGCAAACTACTGTTTACTGGTGGTGTATAGAGATGTTTCTATAGTTACTAGCAGGTTGTTGGTAAGCTATTACTTGATTTAAGATTCTGGGCACCACCTTTTAGAAGCTCTACTAGTTCAGCTTACCAGATCTTTTAGAGTAATCTTCAGTGCTCATCTCATACTTTTCCACAGCTGATAAATCTTCAAATTCACCAGCCTTTTTAGTGGGATCTTTATCAACAACCTTGAGAAGGAGAATTCAAGAAAAATCAAGCACTAGTATATATGTATGTACTTGCGACATTAAGACAGGCTGATTGGAGGCCTATGTAAACAATAACAAGGCCAGACCACAACACTGGGAGGTCTGTTCCTTACTCTTGGCCAGATTTGTGTGGGTAAAGAGAATGTCAAGGAGACTGCCATGAACTGTTTGAATGCAACCATGATAGTCAATGAGAGTGAATGAAAGTTGAAACCATCATGACTATCATCAACTATCATGACTGTTTAAACAGTTGTGTTAATCCTCTACACAGTGGCTAAATATTACCAGGGGGCTACTTGGTATAACATCTACAAAAATAATTCAAGTAAATATACCTACATGCAGTCTCATATTGTCATCAACTGGATAGGCACCCAACATAGCATCTTCGTTGTTGAGAATACAAAGAAACTTCCCTTCTTTGTCCAATAATTGAACTTCCATTGTCATTGCAGAGCAGCCAGTGATTAGCTCCAATTTTCCCTACAAAAAAAAAACAATTATTATAATAGAAATCCAAAAATGTGTTCAGTATATTTTTTAAACCAAAAATCAAGTCAGAACCTCCAAATGTGATTTATCACATCATTTTCAAGAAATTGTTTTATATAATTGCATAACGAAATACTTCCATACTCTGTCTAAAATAAAATCAGTTACTTATTTGTGCTGATTTAATATATTAACTTAAATTATTCATTTCGTTATCTGTTTCCAGCTTCGAAATCGTTTAGTATACAAGCAAAAATCAACGAAAACCACTGAAGTAACGACGATCCAAAGCAGGGTGACATAAAGGGCGATTTTGTTGGAATTCAAGCGGAGTTTTTGTTCACTAAAAATGAGTAACTTGCGATTTGAACAAACCTTCAGAAGAGAAATTGTTTCGTTTCTCTGAAGCCTCTTTTCCGATGTAAAAGAGGTCACTGAGCTTGTAATCTGAACAAATACGGTATTTGGTGTTTCCATACTAGCCATGTTTGAGAGAGAAATATGAGGGAAAACTAAACTATTCGACCGCAATCATTAAGAATCGAAGGTTTGTGATAGTTAGTTGGCGACTCTCGAAGCTTATCGCGGGCTCAAGGCTTCCAATTGCTAACGATTGGTCAAAAGTAAGCACGTGATTGGAGTCAAAATATGGCGGCAAGCTGAGGGGAAGGTTGTTGAATGTTATTCTCTTAGAAGTATTTTCATCGGAAAAAACAAGAATGCGTATAAACTGTGAAATGTCGATCGTAAATCGTATAGCTGCTTCTCACAACGTGCGAAATGCAAGCAAGCCTGCGCGCGCCTCTTTAGCAATCGGGCGAAAAGATTCTTCGAAACTTGACGATGAGAGAGGAAAGAACGTGTTTCTTTTAGTTTGTACAGCAAAAGAGAGGAATGGAGCTAAATACAAGGTGTGTGGTGTGCGAGGCTGCTAAATTTGAGCATTCTCTTCCTTATAAATTTGACTGCATTTTGTGTGATTTTTAATTTTTTTGATAGTACAAGTACAAGTATTATTTCGATGATTTTTATTTGTTATCGATCCTTTGAACTCGTTACAGATCAAAGAAAACCTGCAGCAGGTCTTCTCCAAGTTTCTCGAAAAAGGCAAAGCTACGATTCGCTTTAAAGAACCTCCACACGACCTCTTCATCAACAAGGTATTGACTGCCGAATATGCAAAAAGTAGTCTCTGATTTAGCGCATAGGGTGGAAGAGGGGATGGGGTTACGAGAAGAGAATAAGGAAGGGGGTGTAAAGAAAATGATTGCAGATGTCCTATTAGATGACTTGATTTTGATCAATCCAACGAATTAGTAGCTTCAGAATGTCTATAACAATGTTTCCTGATGTCGAAAGCATATTGTTCATCAGCTGTTGTGTTGAACAGTAGTTTAATTGTTCTGAAGTTTCTTTTCAATTCTTTTCATTTCCCCTCCATCCTTAGCACCAAGAAACTATGGGGAATTACTAAGTTAATTTTTTCATTCCCTTGTATCATTTGTTGTTTACTTTGTCAACAGGCTGACCCATCAAGTCTGAAAACATTTTTATCTTTACTCAAGCTTGGAGATAAAGCATTGGAAAATGTCAACCTATCCTGTCTGGTTCCTGCAAAGATCTCTGAAATAGAAAAGCCCAAAACTGAAATGGTGATCAAACGTAGAGCAGATTATCCTCTTGGAAAGCCATTTCCAAGTAAGCTTGACAAGTTGACTGTAAACAACTGTGGAATTGTGCGTATTGAGGCACGCATTTTACAAATGAAGAGCTTGTCATGTTTGAATGTTGCTGACAATCAAGTGAGGGCAATCCCTTGCAGACTGGCCAGTTTCTCAACATTATCAGAGCTAATTTTGCATGGCAATCGGATCAGGGAATTTCCATCTTTGTTGTGTTCTGGAAGCTTAGCATCATCCTTGAAGCTCTTAGATCTCAGTCAAAATGAAATCAAGCTTTTACCTGTGACATTCTGTAACTTAAAGAACCTTGTTCACTTAAAACTTGATAAGAACAGTCTTCACATGTTACCAATAAATACTGGAAGTCTTTCACATCTGAGATTCCTCTCTGCCAGTCATAACCAGCTAAAGGTCTTACCTTACAGCCTATCCAAGTTAAAACTGGATTCCATTGATGTATCTGCAAACCCATTTTTAGCTCAGGATAAGTGGTACAACATTAGCAAATTGGCTGTTCCATCATTGAAGGAATGTGCAGGAATTGCTGTCAAGAAGCACAAGTGAGTATTACTAACAAGTGATCTTGAAATTTCATTGAGAATTTCCTGTTATTTTTATTATATGGAAAGATAGTTCTGAATTAATTCTCGGCATTCTGACAAGTTCTTACCTTGTTCAGGATTTTGCCATATGAACAAACTGTATATCTGGTATATTTTTGTTGGTGAAAGCTGGAAAATTCAAAATAAACAAGTTTGTAATTAACTTCTAACTAACCTTGCTTATATGAGCTGTACTTGGAGAAATTGGCCCTCAGTTGTTTTTGTACAGACCATGCTGCTGTACATCGTCTGTAAATAAAATGGGCCAAAATTCTCCAGTTCAGACCTCTCACTCAGGTTAGGGAGAAGTTATTACTGCTGAGGTTTATGAGACCTCAGGACGGAGTTGTAGGGATTTGCCAGCCATGGGGGTGGTATTCCACAATTGAAGCCTCAGGGTACCCCAGGCAACCACATCCTATTTGGCTCCTTTAAACTACCAAGATCTGACTGTTAAGTCTCCCTTCTAACAGCCAAACATTTCCTTGTTAATCAGTTCAGAGAATTTGGTGTTAGATCAAGGTGGCAACTTCTACCTGATAAGTTTGAGTATTCTCATTACCTGTTTGCTGTGTAATGTATGGATATTAAAGGGAGAGGTTGCATATTAATCACTTCTGGGAGTTAAAGTTCCTATGACTTATTTTAGTGCTGTCTCACTAAACCTTTTTTCAGACAGAACAGTTAATCAGAGAAAACGGTCACAGCCACTGGTCATGTGTCTCCACATTGAAATACAAACTCCTCTTTTGCAGCAACTTTTCTGACTACTAATCTCTTCTCTTCTTCCGGCAGGTGTGCATACTTCAAACAACTCATTCCATCCTCTCTCTGTGTATTTCTGGACACAGCAAAACAGTGTTTTTGTGGAAACTACTGCTTCACATCGTGTGTCCACCACATTATAACTATCAATATTCATCAGCTAGCTCATACAGTTGTGTCTGCTTGTCCTACACAAAGCCACATTCCAGCAGAGAGTTTTATTTGTTCTCAAAGATGTCTTCAGAGATCGCAGAATAACAAAAGACCTTTCTGGAGATAGAAACCTTTTGGTCTCCATTTGTCCATACTGGTGCATGTGAAGGTAAAACTTTACTTTATCCTAAAGTGTGTGAAATCATTCCAGTTAACTTATGACTTGAAAGACATTCCTAGTTTTTACTGATGACAATATATTATCACCAAACACATTCTTTCTACACCTCATTTTGTTCTACTCTTAAAAAAAAATTGTAATGCTTTCAACATACTTTACATGACTTGAATCAGAAAAAAATGGACATCTAGTCACAATTTTTAGTGAATATTCCATGTACGCATAAAATAACGCATAGAATTTTTTTCCAATAAAATTTTGCCGTTTTTTGACAAAACTGTGTTCTGAACTATCTTCAGTTCAAAGATGTAAGTTTCTAAAGAGTTGCTGCATCGGTGGGGACATTACAAAGTAATTTGGTTGTATTAACTGATTTGATTATGTAAACTGGCCACCGTAAAAAGTTTTTAAAATTTTTGTTCTAGAATTTTGCAGGACTCTCCAACCACACGGTATCAATGCTTTCCATTCAACTGCAGTCAACCCTGTATTAAGTGGCAACGTATTAAGCTGTCGGTTTTCTAAGTCCCAAAATTTATACCCTTTAACCCTTTAACTCCTGTGAATGACCAAGACAGAATTTCTCCTCACTGTACCTATACGATATCATGTAGACATATGATGAGAATTAAGAAAAATATCAATTATGGGATTACTAATTGATCTGATACCAAATTCTCCAAACTAACATGATGAGAATTGTTTGGCAGACAGTAAGAAGAATTACTGTTGAGATCTTGGGAGTTAATGGGTTAATTCCTGTAATTTTTATTTTATTAAGCGGTCACCTCTATTTAGCAATTTTGGTCACCCTTTCCCGAGTCCCAATGGTCTGTTTGTATTGCCCTCTACCTGTACTGAATGGTCACCTAAAGTGGAACCAATCAAATTAAACTAAGAATGATCTTTAAGGTAAAATTATGGTCTATATGCCGAAATCAATGTAATTAGTATTTTTGAGCAAGTTGTGGTACATTAAGTGTTCCGTTATGACATAAAATGCCGATTTTTATCGTTTTTTTACAATAACCCTTTTCTATGAAACCGGTATTAAGCCGTCAACTTGTATTTAGCGGTCGCTCCGCCGTTCCCCTTGGGTGACCGCCTAAAATAGGCTCAAATGTGATTTATTGTTTTGCTAGTGCGCATATGCAATAACTATCCACATCTAACGCAATAAGAAAAGGTCCGTGCGGGCAAATATACGAAATTCCGTGCAAATATATGAAATTCATATATCTATCTATATATATGAAATTCATATATCTAAAATCTTCAAAACATCGCTTGTTAGGTAGTGTTAGTGCTCGTAGATAAAGTAACGCAAGAAAGATGATTTCAAGAATGATAAATATATATATCTTTTAGATTGTAGTAGCAAGTATTTCGCGCCGAAGGCCCTTTTTTCATCAGTGGTTCTTTTCATTTTTTGGTAGGCCTTCCGACGGCTAAAACTGACTCAAATTGCTTTTAGCTCTTTGAAGTGCAGCAAGCTTTACAAAGCTTCCGGCATTCGAATGCCATCTTGACGCACAAAGCTAATTAATTGCTTAAATGTATTGATGAGGTTTTCAATTAACGCGAGCACATGATTCGAAGTCTGTGCGCGTACCAGCTAAGAAAGCTCACCGACATCTAACATATGGCGAGAAGAACGCGTTTGCAGGACTCATCCACAGACCAAGCAAGATTTAACATTCTGAACCCGGAGGCAGCGTTCTCCTCTTTTGACCCTCAACCAGGTTCCCTCCAACAACACTGCCGCACATTCATTCTACAAGCTGTGGGTTTGAAACGACTGGCGCGCATCGTAGATCTTCCAATTCCAAAGACAATGATCAACTATCTAGCCAATCAGCTCACTGCGGACGATTTCTTTGTAAACCGAAATAACTTGAGCTCAGAGAACATGTCGAATTGTGTTTATCCTGCTAAGTGTCTTCTGGACATGTCAGAGGTATTGCTTAAGTGCGTCATGCCTTGTTTAGTAGATGATCACTTTCAGGCCGCTATGGAAGCTTGGAAAGATGTCAACCATCCAAATATCATGCGTAGTTTTCTGCGCTTTCATCAAGGTGGTACGGAAATAATTGTATTCGAATACCCTCCAGTTTCACTGGAGGATATTATCAGGGAGCGGCGAGAACTACGGAGGCATTTGCCCGAGTACTTGATATGGAAAGCGTTTTGCGAATTGTGCTCCGCTATGAAGTATCTGAATGAGAAAGGCATTTTCTACAAGACTGCTAAAGCGACGAAGCGTATTTCCTTCGACGAACATGGAAACCTCAAATTAGACAGTGGTTTGCTGTACCAATCATCCCCGGAGGATACGATGAATGACCCTGATGTCAGGGTTGATGGAGCGGGGTTCTATTCCCCCCCGGAGGTCATGAAAGGACACGCCTTTGGCCCCGAAAGCCAGGTGTGGCTTCTTGGATGTTTACTGTACGAGATCACAGCACTTGAACCCGCCTATCAAGTTGAAGGGAATGACATGTTTACTGCTCTGGCAAACATTATGGAGGGCAGACCGCCTCCAGATATCAATGAAAATTTCTCTGACGAGCTTAAAGCCACGATTCGTGATTGCGTCAAAGGTGACCCCGATCAGCGACTGAGCATGGAGGAGCTTATGAACAGGGTTACCATGGTAAAAGAAAGAATGAAGCATGAATATCAAGGACCTGAAATTGTCGATCTATAATGCAGGACCAGAGAACTTCTGCCACGTTTATGGGATAGGAGAATGTAACAACTCTTTATTTGGTCAGGGGCACATTCACAAAGTGACCGAAAGCTTGGACAAAACTACAGGATCCGAAGTAACATAGCATACTCTGGCATCGAATCAACATTACTAACAGTATTTAACATTTGGTTGAAGTTATGATACACTTCAGCTATCTTGAGTCAACTTACAATCTTATTGTGCACTTTACAGGGAAAAAAGGAAACAAAAACGTTTTCCGGATCCTTTTTGATATGTGCAAGTAACTATTTTGTACAAATCATTTCAAAATTATGACAATGTACAAGTTTAATATACGATGGAAAGCTGATCGAAACAAGATGTTCTGTTCATATATGTAGAATAAAAGGAAACATCGGCGGAAACAAGTTCTTGTAACAACTTAAAAATTAATACGGTAGATGAACTCGGGTTTGTGTGCAGCTTTTTTTCATTGTCATCTTCCCCCCCTTCCCCCCCCTTCCGTCTTTTCCTTATCGCGAAAGTCACCAGAACTGCTTTGTTGAACGATTTCTTGACACTTTTGATTAAAATATGCAAGGCGAACCATTTTCCGCCATTGTACCCTGGAAAAAAAGACTTTCCTATTGTTGATAAGGGGAGCAATATATCTCAATTATTCTCTAAGAAAACAGCGACCGACATTCCAACTGCTTAAATTTATCTGCAGTCGCCAAATTTTTAACTTCACCTGGTTCATTTTTGTCACTTACCTTTTGTCACAGTTTTTCGTAGATTGTTCTGTTAGTGCTGGTTTGGTTTCGGTTATCCTTCTCTACAAAAATGACTTGCTGTTGTAAAGAAAGATCCCCGTTCTGTTTGACTAAATCATGTTACTGTTTTGTGAATAATTTATCACAGTCTGTTCTGCAAAATTGCTCCAATAAACTGCCACTTTGTGTTCTATCAAGGCATCTGCCGTCAAATTCCGAATATACAGACAGTTAATAAAACGCGTCAATTGAATTTACAGCTATTAGTTGAGCACCATTACGATGCTTTGTTCTAATAACACTTTCACCACCTGGCTCTCGGATCAGCTTTTTGATATTTATCATAATATTAATCATAACCATCACTATTTTCTCAAATGTGATTGGTGCATCAGCTGCTTTATATTTCACTAATCATTCTATACAGTTGTAATCGGACAGTTGGTTGTAATCAGGCACCTGTAATCGGACAGCTGAAGCGGCCAATCAAGTCCACTCAGCTAAATCCACCAATCACAAAATTGATCACAATAACCATAGCAACAACCACTTATCCTGGAAAAAAAAAAATAAACTGGGGAATTTCCAAAATGGAGGAATTTCTTACTTTAGACATTGTCTTTACAAGAGATGTTTGTCCTAAATGTATCTTTTTTCCGGAAATTGTAACGGTTAATAATTTGTAACAGGAATTGATGTCGTCCAATCCTGTCAGTAATCGTACTCGTGATAGACAAATCGACGATTTTGATAATCACTCGTATGATTACAGTCCGAATTGGACTCCACTCGGTCCTATTACCATTATTAATTGTAAACGGAAGAAAGTTACCAGAACCGTTGAGGTAGTTACTTTTCCTTTCCCATAGATCAGTACTTGCCTCAGTAAAAAAAACAAAAAACAAAAAACAAAAAACAAAAAACAAAAAACAAAAAACAAAAAACAAGAAACAAGAAACAAAAAACAAAAAACAAAAACAAAAAAAAACAGAGAGGGTAAAGACCTGGGTAAGACTTGCTCAGAACGACAGGCAAGAAAAGAAATAGCTTACGAGCATGTCCTCATTAGTGTTCCAGAACGCGCGTTTCTCCACACGCGGGAGGATTTGAGACGAGTCGAGATGTGAGTGGAGTCTGAGACTAATAATGGAACCCCCTGCAGACCTCTCATCGCTTCGCGTAGCTCAATGCCTCATAATTCCTCGCTGGCGGAGGAAAGCTCGTTCCAAAGTACTGACAATAAGCGTCTGCTCGTAGGCTTAAAAAATAATAATAAATAGGCTCGATCTTTCGGTATCATGAATCCACAAGACTTTGACGAGATTCAACTAAGTTTATTTCCTACTTTGCATCCTTCAAATACAACTAATTGATGGTGTCAAGAGCACTTTTGTTCGGATACACCACGCTGATACAACAGAGAACAAATCATCTAAAGCGAACCCATTAGCTGTACTCTTCACTTGTTTCGGCTTCGTCCTTTTAAAATCCAAGACAGATTTAGCTGTGATGGGTGGATTGACCTTCCTGTACAACCCAGCGTCCGATACCACCACCTCCACCTGGAAAATCAATTGATTAAATATTAACTTTTTCCCAAAAAGTTCTGTCTGACGAGCGCTTAGGCACGAAACTCAGAGTCACAGAGAATCGACGCGTTCTCTTTAATTCTTTAACTTATGTATACTTAGCTCTGCTACCACAACATTGAGCACTCATCAGGGGATATATATATATATATATATATATATATATATATATATATATATATATATATATATATATACATATTTTTTTTTTATGCTGTCAAAATATTTTTCACTTATTTTAGATCCACCTCCGCTCATTTCGAAGTTATCTAAAATTGTTTTCTAGATTGTCTTTTATCTCACTCTGTTCCTGAATACGTACTAAGCAGTACTGGCCGACTCTAAATACTATTCAAAAACTTGAAATTCCTGTTAAAAAAACATTTTTTTTTTATCTTAAAGAGCCTGATCTCTGGTTCTCTGGAAAGCTCTTATCTTTCCGATCCCGCGGGTTGCGATACCTCATCCCGTACCGTACCCTAAACTCTTATCCCGTACGTTTTTAGATCTTTGAACCCTGAACCCATCTGCCATAAGATAAGGTTTCTTACCATAGCGTATAATATGATCAAAAGCTTGGGTGGACCGATATTTTACTGAGCTTCACTAAGCAGTTCTCACGGCATGGTTTTCAAAGGACTTTGTTTGCTTACCACCGCCAGTTCCAAAGGCACATTTTACAGGATCCCCTCCGGAAACGGAAATTTTACTCCTCGGATCTCCGATGAGTTTCTTGGTGAAGATGACAACACTGCCCCCAGCGCCACTTCCCCCAGGGGCTGATCTGTGACGTTTCCGGTTGAGACATTGTCCAGAGTTTCCTGGTAAAGTGATATTAAAGTATTAGCTCCATAAAACAGCCAGGACGCAGATTTACAATGTGGAACAATTTATCATTTTTAGTTACGTCCTGCGCTGCTTTCCTTTACATTACACAGGCATTTTCAGCTCAGAGGGTGCAGTTTTTGACCAATAGACTCTTTTATCTTGTTTGTTACTCATTTAGGTCTGATAAGGGAATCGCTTTTTACCATTTAGGTCTGGAATAAGGTATGGTTTGAAAATTATCGAAAAACTTGGTCTTTCAACAACTTTTCTCTGAGAAGAAGGATTCTAGGTTTACCCATTAAATTCCCAAGATCTGGTTTTTAATTCTTCCCTCTATCTACTAAAAATTTCTATGTAAGAAAATTGTAAGAATTTAGTGTTAAATAAAACAGTATTCTCTGTTTACTGGGTAATGTTTGGGTAGTACATGGAAAGGTTACTTGTTAGTCACTTCTGGGAGTTAAAGGGCGGAGACTTTGGAGGGGAGGGGTAGGTTTTATGCTTTTCTGGATCGTACCTTTCACACTGATGGTCCCTTGTAGTACAAGTTTCCCAACCTGTAAATACACCAGTCCTCCTCCACTTCCGCCTTTCCCTCCAGGGTTGGGGTCATCTCTGAACGCACTTGCTCCTCCCCCTCCACCTCCCCCTCCGTAACTCAGGTGAGTCTTGAAGTTGGTATTGCCAAATTGGAGTCCGCCTGAATATAAAAAAAAAATAGTGGCCTCCGTGGACCCTGAAGGTGTCATTGATGCTCCCAAGGCAGTTGCATATTTGTTAACTAATTATTTCTTTACCTATACAGAGAACGAATCCCTCCAGAACACCTAGGTTTGCGGTAGGTAAGAGATTCAGTTATAGAAGTTTCCTCGCTTGAAAACGTTAAAATTTGTCTTAAAACATCGTCATTTAAGTCCATGAAAGACGTTGACGTAAATAGTCCACTTTGGCAATTAGCCTAACAGCGTACAATTTGGAAGAGAAATAGCACCAGAAATCATATGGCTTTTGTCTTCCCCGCTAGACTACAAGATTGGCTGCATTTTGAGAATCTAAACCTTTCAAAGATTGTCTTTGAATGTGCTGAAAATCTGGCCAAGAGTTATGAAAGTTGTAAGTTATCTGGAGCAAACCTTTATTTCAAGATAATCCGAAATTAAAATGGTCTCCTTTACCGCGCTCTATAATTGTTCAACAAAACTCGTGCCATTCTCTCAGCCAATCAGATTTAAGACTAAAACCAATTGCAATTTGATCATGGGTGTTGTTGTTGTTACGATTGAATGCTGTTATTGCTTTTGCTTTTGTTTTACAACGCTCAATCGTAATGTTCCCTATGGATGCTTGAGCCCAAACCCTTAGTCAAATCAGACCTAAAATTCAACATCAAACCAAAAGAGCTGACTGAAGTATCTTAGCTTCAATCACTTTGAGGAAAAACACAAAAAGAATTGTCTACTTACCTCCTCCACCACCTCCACCGTAATGATTGCCACAAGAATCACCTTAAAATCGAATCAAAGATACCAATATTATCCATTACCTTGATTACAGTTTAGCGATTTAAGCTAAAAATGGCATCAATTTTCATAAGAACCTCCGTTATTATCTCTTAAAAGGCTTTCCAGTGTGATGGACTACACAACTTAATAATTACCTCCTCCACCTCCAGAGCTAGATGAGCCCGCGTTACCACCTGATGCTGACTTGTCGTAACAGTGGGGAGCTTGTTTAGGAGGCCATTTCCCTGCACTCCCTCCATTGCCACCATGTCCTCCTGGGCAAGACGACTGACCCCCACCCCCAGCGTGAATACCGATCTACAAGAAAATGGTGGAAGAAAGCCTTTGAAAAACTCTTGTTTACAATGGATAGACAACTCAGGTTTAATTTTCTTGTCCGTAAAAATTTGACGCACCTGTAGCTAGATGGAGGTTGAAATAACAAAACACATATTTGCGTCTTCTCAGACGGTCGCAACGGTAACCTAAGCTCTGTCTTCACACGGTTTTCACTCCTATTCATACGAAAATTGATGACTTACGTTTCCAGCTGATCCTCCCTTTCCTCCATCTTTACCACCACACCCACTGCCTCCTCCCCCTCCCCCGCCACCGGAGAAATGTCCACCCCCTCCCCCACCGGCTGCACCATCGTCTCTGTTGACAGTTGAGTCTCCTCCTCCGCCGCCGGCATTAGTTCCTCCCGGACCTCCTTTAGAACCTGCCGGAAAGTTTTTGTTACAAGGTTAAGAAATACTCTTCCACTCATCATGTGAACTTAGTAAAATGACCTTTTTTCGCCAACAAATTCTTGTTAATTTTGTGGGCTGAGTTTCCTGACCCGAAAACGGAAAGTCTAGTGTTATGGTACCATCAGAAACTTAAAAGTTTCCTTTTCCATCCAATTACTACAAAAGTTTTAAGAAAAAAACTCACATTCATTGTTGTATATTGAACAGAACGTTTTCTATGCAAATTTCCAAACCTGATTTCGCGACTCTATCCGAGTTTATTTGTCATGAGTTGTCCTTTCACTGGACACTTGTCTGTTTCAATTTGGTTGTTTGGGCGCCCAGTGATTCAATCGACCTTCCTGCTGATTCCTTACTATTGACTTAAATTAAGACTATACCACAGATCATTTCACGTAGTTTAAGATTTATTTTCAATCATTTGCGCCTTCCAGCGCGTAAAACAGTCAAGGTAATTTCTTTTGAATTCCAACTGGTTTCTAGTGGCATTATCCGCGCTCTGATTAACCCTTGTAATACCTTACGCATGCATACTAACCTACTCTTGTCTTTGGCCCGTCCCCAGCCCCTCCACCACCAATTCCGTTCGTGTTCTTTGCCCAGGGTACGGAAGAAATATCTCCTCCTTTTCCGAGTAACGCGTTTGCCGGACAGTCGAACGTTTCGCCTCCGTACCCTCCACCCCCACGGGAATCACCTCCAAGGCCGCCTGTAAATCCTGAAAATCAACAATACCGCTAAGAAGTACTCTATATCAACACTTTGTTCACAAGTGAGTGCGCCACCCTGCCGCTCCTCCTCCCCTTCGATCCTGTTCCCTCACGGCCTGAATACGACATGTAGAGGATATGATAATGCACATCAAGGGAACAAGCTGTCTAGGTACAGGTGGAGCCAAAGGATTCCAAGGATTGTTAGAGCCAGGATCAGAGTAGTAATTATAATAATTTTACCAGGAAAAAAATGTTTTAGCTTGGACGTAGTCTTCAAAACAGCTATTAGTTTTGCGCAAACACCATAAAATTTGTGGCTCTTTAAGTAAACTGAAGGTGGTCAGATTCAGACAACCTTCGCATGCCCTCATTTTGTCAGAGCTTTCGTTATTTTTTTGGACTACTCTACAATCATACTGTCGATGAATTTAAACTCAACTGTAGACCACCAACAGCATACCGCACTCGCCGTTCAAGATCAAACTGAAAATCAATCTGTTGTGAAAATTTGATAAATAATATTCTAGTCTGTTTAATTATAGAAGAAAACTCGCGAATAACTCATTCGAAAGCCAGAGCCAATATAATTCCTGTTTCAACCTAAGACATAAACAGAGGTGTGAGAAGTTCTAAAATGCTCGTACCTTTTCCAGTCATATCTATTTTGGAAGTACTATCGATCACCAGGTTGTCAGCCTCAAAGGCCAGAATTCCTCCAAGGCCATCTTTCTGTTCATCACATGTCAGGACACATTTGTTACGTAAAGATACTTTGTCAAATGAGGGAAGCCTTTGAGCGATCAAACATGTTAGGTGGTCCTTTTCAAGATTCATCGTAATGGGTTTGTCAAAAACAACTCGGCATTGTGATCTGTAATCATACAAATAGAAGGCACTGATTTATGGATTGATATAGAAAATTAATAGTTAACTAAAGAACTAGAGAATGGATGGGTTGGCGAATGAATGAAAACATTACTTCAAGGATATCTCTATAGCTGCAACCGTTTGGTCAGTTAGTAAGTTATTCTGTCATTTAGTCATTCAGTCACTTAGTCGGTGAGTCAGTCCGCCGGCTAAACATTCAGTCATCCAATGGTTGCCCAGTTTGTCCATATTACTCTGTCAGAAGCCAGAATCCATTCGGAAAATCTATTAGACACTTAGAACGTTTGAGTGTAAATTATTTACAATCAAAATTTTACTATAATAATATTGAAAATGTTTGCTATATATATAGATACGTAGTTCTCAAAAAAGATTTGGGCCACAAGTTTCCTCTAATTTTCACTCTTACTTTTCGTCTCCAGCTATCGGTGTGACGTCTTGTGCTGTGACCACTTCATATTTGCCATAATTGATCAGTCTTCCTTTGCTAACAAATAGTAAGAGTTTGTCTCCAACCTCCAGGCCGTCACATGAATACAAATCCATGGTTTCTTCAGTGATAACGGCAACTTTCCACGACTTCGAGTGATCAGTCTGACACAAGTTGACCGTTTGTCCATCGCATACAAAGCCATTTGCTATGTTGTAAACATAAAAATTATTCAGGGAAAACTTCATCCCACCATAAGATACGAGAAGTAGAATTTTCCCAAGTGGGCGGTGTAACATATCTGAGATCTAGTCCTATGTGAATTGCCAGATAGAGTCCAAAATATGTCCCACACTTTTCCGTAGACTCACTCATTGTCTTCTCATAAATATCGTACTACAACTCCCTTCTATTGCCACCCAATTCCCGCGGGAAAAAACAGCTTTGTGTATTTTTCACATCCCTCAGTTTGCTTGCGAAAGTGGCAATGCTAACTTAACCCAGTCCCTCTCCGTTGTGATCAAAGTCGAGTAAACAGTGAAAATAACTTACTCTCGACATCGGTGCAATCCGAACATCCTAAGACTCCCTACAGACAAAGAAATAGATGTTTTCTCGTTTACTTTGTGAAAAACGGAGCACAATATGTGTATGTATACTTTTAAATATACAACTATCCTGCGAGCAGTAACCGGCATTTCTTAGCTCGCGGGAAATCACGAGGAAACCCTGAGCTACACACACCGACAAGAAGTCTGCAAGGGTCTAGCACTGAAAATGAGTTAGGGCCAGACTCCCAGCAAACTTCTCTCCGACTTGTTTCAAATCTTTCCGTGGGCGGAGAAACGTGCATCCTTCAGCGCTGATCGACAATTAGGGGCCGATCGAGAGCTAACATACAACAGTTACAAACTACAACAGTGAACATGTGCTACACCGTCAACTGCACTTGTGTACGTAACAAGATTTTCCTTTCCGTTTGGTCAATGACTATGTTCGTGTTTAGTACTATTTTCTGCGTCGCACCTTTTCGAAGGTCAGGGAAATTCAAGCCGTTGATTTCTTTTCTTCCTGTTTATCCTTCAAACCCTGGAGGGGATCAATACTTAAAATCTTTTCACGGTTTTATAAGTATCTGAGAAGGCGGCTGCGCTCCCGTTGGTCGACTAGTGTGATTAGGTGAAAGCACGTAGACACGGCTGTTATGTAATAAATTACTGTGTAAGCACATGTTTTAGTTTTCTTGAGTCACCTTTTTCCTAATTGATCTACTTAAAACTGCCATACCAACATGAAGAAATACTGACCGAATGGATGAAACATGCCAACCATAAAAACAACAGCAGCAGCAAATGAAGTTTGTGGATCATCTCCCCGTCGGCAGAAGAGCAGACTACAATACAACTGGCTTCTATTTGCTTTCAGCCCTACGCGATGAAAAAAGGAAAAGTGCAACAGTCTAAGAAATGAGTCAAAGGACTGCAGTGCATGGGGTGATTCTCAGGTCAAAATATCCGAAAACATGCAGTTTCTTTTAAGGAGACAGGGCCTTTTAAAAAGGTATCTGGGACTTGAGAAGCGTAACAGCGGGAGGCGATATCGTGAGAACGTTATTGAACGCGTAGTAGGGGTCATTAGATATCTCAATTGACATTTACCTTAATAGATTATGTATGAACTCAAGGGTTCACTCTATTGTTATAAATCTATTTCGTCTTTGTTGACGAGTACAAACCACAATGCTTGTGCCAAATAGCAAATTGTTAACCCTCCATCTGTTTCTTATAAATCAGAAACCATTGGAAATAATACTCAAAACACTTCTCGGCTCGGCTACTTATCGTAAAAGTGTGCTAAACTGTTGATTAAAAAATTGTAGACCTCATTTGCAACATTAAACATACAATAATATTCATAAGTGGGTCTTAGGAATTATTCTAGCCACTGAGAACGATGACATAATCGATCTTTAAACATTGCTTTGGACTTGAATTTTTAAATAGTGACTGCAGGGAGCGCTAAGAAATAAACTTAGGGCTGTGCAAAGTTTCCTCAATCTTGAAATAAATTTTCTGTGTTCGGGGGCTACATCGATTTAAAAAAGTTAATTACTTGGTGTAAAGTAAGCTATATACATACCAGCAAAAAATCGCGTCTGAGTAAAAAATCAGATACCTACTTTAGCCTGACTATGATAGACAGTTGTACCCACACAATTTCTTGCAAGAGAGATGTGTCGCCTACCTAGTAACGAAGAAATATTATTCCTGACTCTGAGGTTAAACAAATTCGTCTCAGCGCATATGCAGAATCCTGCAAGTAATGCAAAATAATAATTAAAAAAAAAACAGGACGTGTCAAGTTATGTAGTGTTGGTTCTGTGATTCGATTGGTTAAAAGCTTGTGACTGATGGCGAAATTTTGCCATACTCTGTGATCTTATTGGTTGGGACTGTTTAGATTGACATAAGGCTTAGAGCTGGGTGCGTCAAACAGTTGCCCATTGAAGTCAAATTAAGATTTCCCGAATATTCTCTGTTCAACTTGATAAGCTCCGCTAACCGGAAATGGCCTTAGGAATGAAAGCACCCACGTAAAACGGGAAAGTGTCATGGGTAATTCATGCGTTGACCCCTCCACTTAGCACAATGGCTTTCGTAATCGAAATTGAACAAATAATGATTACAACTGAAGCATTTCGTCGAATTTAGAAGTAAACTCCCCTAACTGTGGGGCTTCATCGAAGCCCTGGTGCAGCATATCCTACGCCGTCAATCTAGCTGTTAGACAGAACGTTAGCTCGCTAACTGTCAATATTTCCACGGGTAGAAATAAAGCGGTGGAAAGTATTAAACTGGACTGTGCAAGATGGAGCTTACGGAAAGTTACTTTTGGGGAGAGCAGTTAGTGAACAGAGTGATATAGTTTTTTTTTATTCTATGGATTTTTCACGTGGCAACTTATCAACTGCTTTGTATTTTGATTTTCTCCAACTTTGCTTATAAAAAATGCTGTGACTTATTTTTCACGTTTGGTTTCCTCCGAAAGGTTTTTGTAAGCTTCTTTTATATAGGCTTGATGAACAATTGGTTGGATTGTTTTAAAAAGGACTGCAGTGCGTTGGGTGATTCTCAGGTCAAAATATCCGAAAACAGTTTCTTTTAAAGAGACAGGGCCTTTAAAAAGGTATCTGGGACTTGAGAAGCGTATCAGCCAGAGGCGATGTCGCGAGAACGTTCTTTAACACGCTGTAGGGGTTATTAGGTATTTTAATTGACAGTTACCTGAATAGATTATGTATGAACTCAAGGGTTCACTCTATTGTTATAAATCTACTTTGTCTTTGTTGATGAGTAAAAACCATAATGCTTGTGCCAAATAGCAAATCATTAACCCTCCATCTGTTACTTATAAATCAGAAACCATTGGAAAAAATACGCAAAACACTTCTCGGCTCGGCTACTTATCGTAAAAGTGTGCTAATGAGGAGTGTCTCGCTTGAAAGGAAACATGAACAAACTGTTGATTAAAAAATTGTGGACCTCATTCGCAACATTAAGCATACAATGAGATTCATAAGTGGGTCTTAGCCATTATTCTAGCCATTGAGAACGATGATATAATCGATCCTTGAACATTGCTTTCGACTTGAATTTTTAAATAGTGACCGAATGGGAGCGCTAAGAAATAAACTTAGAGCTGTGCAAGGTTTCCTCAATCTTGAAATAATTTTTTCGTGTTCCGGGGCTACATCGATTTAAAAAAGTTAATTACTTGGTGTAAAGTACACTATATACATACCGGAAAAAAATCGCGTCTGAGTAAAACATCAGATATCTACTTTAGCCTCACTATGATAGACACTTGTACCCACATTATTTCTTGCAAGAGAGATGTGTCACCTACCTAGTAATGAAGAAATATTATTCCTGACTCTCAGGTTAAACAGATTCGTCTCAGCGCATATGCAGAACCCTGCAAGTAATGCAAAATAATAATTAAAAAAAATAGGACGTGTTAAGTTATGTAGTATCGGTTCTGTGATTCGATTGGCTAAAAGTTTGTGACTGATAGCGAAATTTTGCCATACTCTATGATCTTATTGTTTGGAACTGTTTAGATTGACATAAGGCGTAGAACTGGGTGCGTCAAACAGTTGCCAATTCAAGTCAAATTAAGATTTCCCGAATATTCTCTGTTTAACTTGATAAGCTCCACTAACCGAAAATGGCCTTAGGAATGAAAACACCCACGTAAAACGGAAAAGTGTCATGGGTATTTGATGCGTTGACCCCTCTTCTTAGAAGAATGGCTTTCGTAGTGAAAACTGAACAAACGGTAATTACAACTAAAGCATTTCTTCAACACTTCAGGAGTAAACTCCCCTAATTGCGGGGCTTCATCGAAGCCCTGTTACAGCATATCCTACGCCGTCAATCTAGCGGTTAGACAGAACGTTAGCCGGCTAACTGTTAATATTTCCACGGGAAGATATGAGGAGTTGGAAAGTATTAAACTGGATTGTGGAAGATGGAGCTTACGGAAAGTTACTTTTTGGGGAGAGCAGTTAGTGAACAGAGTGATATGGTTTTTTTTTTATCCTATAGATTTTCTACGTGGCAACTTATCAACTGCTTGGTATCTTGATTTTCTCCAATTTTGCTTATAAAAAATGCTGGGACCTATTTTTCGCCTTTGGTTTCCTCTGAAATTTTTTTGTAACCTTCTTTTACATAGGGTTGATGAACAATTGGTTGAAGTTGTCTATTCATCTCTATCGGAGATATTTGTCGTAAATTTTTTTTTTCGGAAATTGTAACGGTTAAGATTAATTTGTAACAGGAATTGGTCGTCCAATTCTGTCAGTAATCGTACTCGTGATAGACAAATCGACGATTTTGATAATCACTCGTATGATTACAGACCAAATCGGACTCCACTTAGTCCTATTACCATTATTAATCTTAAACGGAAGAAAGTTCAGAGCCGTTGAGGTGGTTGCTTTTCCTTTCCCGTTGATCAGTACTTGCCTCGGTAAAAAGAAAAAAAAAAAAAAAAACAGAGAGGGTAAAGACCTGGATAAGACTTGCTAGAATGACTGCCACGAAAAGAAATAGCTTACGAGCATGTCCTCATTATCAGTGCTCGAGAACGCGCGTTTCTCCACACGCGGGAAGATTTGAGACGAGTCTAGGAGAGGTGAGAGAGTCTGGGACTAATAATGGGACCCCCTGCAGACCTCTCATCTCTCCGCGTAGCTCAAAGCTCCATAATTCTTTGCGGGCAAAGGAAAGCTCGTACCAAAGTACTGATAATGAGCGTCTGTTCGTAGACCTAAAAAAATAATAATAATAATAAATAGGTTCGATCGTTCGGTATCATAAATCCTCAAGACTTTGACTAGATTCAACTAATTTTATTTGTTACTTCAACTACAGCTTATTTAATTCCGATACACTACGCTTATACAGCAGAGAACAAATCATCTAAAGCAAGGAACTTCTTAGCGGTACTCTTCACTTGTTTCGGCTTAGTCTTTTTAAGGTCAATGACGGATTTAGCCGTGATGGGTGGATTGACCTTCCTGTACAACCCAGCGTCCGCTACCACCACCACCACCTGGAAAATCAATTGATTAGATATTAATAATTCTATCTTCCACATCATCGAGAGAGAACCACATCAATCGCTGCATAATGATAATTGTGAATGACCCCTAAAGTAAAGTATCTTTTTCTTACTGACAGTATCGTTGCTGAATCAAAGGTCAAAAGGAATTATCACCATCTAGAGAAGCTTTTGATGGGTGAAAAAATTCTCCCTGTCTGCGCTCTTAGAAACTGTTTAGCGTACTGTATGGAGAATATGGAGACCCATGTTAGGGTACGAAGGGCTTATGATCGCGAGGAAAAGTGAAGTTAGTTAAAATAAATCCTAAAAATCACTTATTTTAGATCCACCTCCGCTCATTTCGAAGTTATCCAAAATTGTTTTCTAGACTGTCTTTTATTTCTTTCTGTTTCTGAATGCGTACTTAGCAGTAATGGCCGACTCTAAATACTGTTATAAAACGTAAAATTCCTGTTAAAATACATTTTATAATGTCGCTTTCATCTTAAAGAGCCTGATCTCTGATTCTCTGGAAAGCTCTTATCTTGCCAATCCCGCGGGTTGCGATCACCTCATCCCGTACCGTACCCTAAACTCTCATCCCGTACGTTTTTAGATCTTTGAACCCTAAACCCATCTGCCATAAGTTAAGGTCTTTTACCAGAGCGTCTAATATGACCAAAAGCTTGGGTGGACCGATATTTATTGAGCTTCACAGAGCAGTTCTCACGGCATGGTTTGCAAAGGACTTTGTTTGCTTACCACCACCAGTTCCAAAAGCACATTTTACAGGATCCCCTCCGGACACGGAAATTTTACTCTTCGGATCTCCGATGAGTTTCTTGGTAAAGATGACAACACTGCCCCCAGCGCCACTTCCCCCAGGGGCTGATCTATGACCTTTCCGATTGAGACATTGTCCAGAGTTTCCTGCGTAAAAAGTAAAGTATTAGCTCTATAAAACAGCCAGGCCGCAGATTTACAACGTGGAACAATTTCTCATTTTTAGTTCTGACCTCCACTGCTTCCTTTTACATTCTACGGGCGTTTGCGGCTCAGAGGGTGTAGTTTTTGACCAATAGACTCTATTATCTTGTTTGTTATTCATTTAAGTCATGAAAAGGGGATCGCTTTTTATTATTTTGGTCTGGAATAAGGTATGGTTTGAACATTATCGAAAAACTTGGTCTTTCAACAACATTTCTCTGAGAAGAAGGATTCTAAGTTTACCCATTAAATTCCCAAGATCTGGTTTTTAATTCTTCCCTCTATCTACTACAAATTTCTATGTAAGAAAGTTATGAGAGTTTATTGTTAAATAAAACAGTATTCTCATTACCTGTCTACTGGATAATGTATGGATAGTGCATGGAGAAGTTACTTGTTAATCACTTCTGGGAGCTAACGGGTTGAGACTTTGGGAGGGAGGGGTGGGTTTTATGCTTTTCTGGTTCATACCTTTTACACTGATGGTCCCTCGTAGTTCCAGTTTCCCAACCTGTAAATACACCAGTCCTCCTCCACTTCCTCCTTTCCCTCCAGGGTTGGGGTCATCACTGAACGCACTTGCTCCTCCCCCTCCACCTCCCCCTCCGTAGCTCAGGTGAGTCGTGAAGTTGGTATGGCCAAACTGGAGTCCGCCTGAATATAAACAAAATAATAGAGGCCCCGTGGATCCTGAAGGTGTCATTAATGCTCCCAGGTCAGTTGCATATGTGTTATCTATTTTTTTTATCTATACAGAGAACGAATTTCTCCAGAACACTCAAGTTTGCGGTGGGTAAGAAATTCATTCATAGAAGTCTCCTTGCTTGAAAACATTGAAATTTGTCATAAAACCTCGTCATTTCAGTCCATGAAAGATCTAGGACGTTGACGTAAATATACAATATCGTAAATTGTCCACTTTGGCAACTAACCAAAGATCGTTTAATTTGGAAGAGAAATAATACCAGAAATCATTTAGGTTTTGTCTCCGCCACTAAACTACAAGATCGACTGCATTTTGAGAATCTAAACCTTTCAAAGATTGTCTTTAACTGTGCTGAAAGTCCGGCCAAGAGTTATGAAAGTTGTATGTTATCTGGAGCATACCTCCCTTTCAATGGTTGAGATAATTCGAAATTGCGACGGTTTCAAATGGTTTCCTTCACCTCGCTCTTTAATTGGTCTACAAAACTCGTGCCATTCTCTCCGCCAATCAGATGCAAAACTAAAACCAATTGCAATTTGATCATGGGTGTTGTTATTGTTGTTACGATCGAACGCTGTTATTGCTTTTGCTTTTGTTTTACAGCGCTCAATCGAAATGTTCCTTATGGATGCTTGAGCCCAAATCCCTAGTCACATTCGACCTCAAATTCAACATCAAACCAATAGAGCTGACTGAAGTATTTTGGCTTCGATCACGTTGAGGAAAAACACAAAAAGAATTGTTTACTGACCTCCTCCACCACCTCCACCGTAAGCATTGCCACAAGAATCACCTTAAAATCGAATAAAAAATAACAATATCATCCATTACTTTGATTACAGTATAACGATTTAAGCTATAAATAGCATTAGTTTCAAGTAAACCTTCGTCATCTCTTAAAAGGCTTTCCAGTGTAATGGACTACACAGTATAAGTGACATGACCTAAAAATTACCTCCTCCACCTCCAGAGCTAGATGAGCCTGCGTTACCACCTGATGCTGACTTGTCGTAGCAGTGGGGAGCCTGATTAGGAGGCCATTTCCCTGCACTCCCTCCGTTGCCACCATGTCCTCCTGGGCAAGACGACTGACCCCCACCCCCAGCATGGGTACCAATCTGAATGAAAAATGGTGGGAGAAAGCCTTTAATAAGCTTGTCCTTACAATGGATAGAGAACTCAGTTTCAGTTTCTTGTCAGTAAAAATTGGACGCAGCCAGTAGCTAGATGGAGGCTAAAGTAACAAAACGAATATTTGCGTCTTCTCAGACGGTCGCAATGGTAACCTAAGCTCTGTCTTCACACGTTTTTTACTCTGACCAATTCATATAAGAATTAATGACTTACGTTTCCAGCTGATCCTCCCTTTCCTCCATCGTGACCACCACACCCACTGCCCCCTCCCCCTCCCCCGCCACCGGAGAAATGTCCACCCCCTCCCCCACCGGCCGCACCATCGTCACTGTTGACAGTTGAGTCTCCTCCTCCGCCGCCGGCATTAGTTCCTCCCGGACCTCCTTTAGAACCTGCCGGAAAGTTTTTGTTACAAGGTTAAGAAATACTGTTCCACTCATCATGTGAACTTGATAAAATGACCGTTTTTCGCCAACAAATTCTAGTTAATTTAGTTAGCTGACTTTCCTGAGCCGAAAACGGCTAGCGTTATGATAACATCAGAAACTTAAGTTTCCTTTTCCATTCAATTACTACAAAAGTTTTAAGAAAAACTCACATTCATTATCGTTTATCGAACAGAACGTTTTCTATACATAATTTCCAAATCTAATTTCACGATTCTATCCGAGTTGATTCGACTTGAAACTAGTTGTCCTTTCCAGCTATCCAGCTTCATCTCTCGTCACTGGACACTTGTCTGTTTTTATTTGGTATTTTGGGCGCCCAGTGATTCAATCGACCTTCCTGCTGTTTCCTTACTGTTGACTTGAATTTAGACCATACCATCGATCATTTCGCGCAGTTTAAAATTTATTTACAATAATTTGCACCTTCTAGCGCGTAAGACAGTTAAGGTAATTTCGTTTAAATTCCAACTGGTTTCTAGAGGCATTATCCTCGCTCTGATTAGACCTTGAAATACCTTACGCGTGTATACTAACCTACTCTTGTCTGTGGCCCGTCCCCAGCCCCTCCACCGCCAATTCCGTCGGTGTTCTTTGCCCAGGGTACATTGGAAATATCTCCTCCTTTTCCTAGTAACGCGTTTGCCGGACAGTCGAACGTTTCGCCTCCGTACCCTCCACCCCCACGGGAATCACCTCCAACGCCGCCTGTAAATCCTGAAAATCAACGACACCGCTAAGAAGTACTCAATAGCAACACTTTGTTCGCAGGTGAGTGCGCCACCCTTCTGCTCCTCCTCCCATTCGATCCTGTTCCCTCACGGCCTGAATACGACATGTAGAATATATGATATAGGCACAAACAAGGAAACAAGCTGTCTAGGTACAGGTGGAGCCAGAGGGTTCGAAGGATTGTAAGAGCCAGGATCATTGTAGTAATTATAATTATTTTACCAGGAAAAAAATGTTTTAGTTCGGACGTTTAGTTTTGCGCAAACACCATAAAATTTGTAGCTCTTTAGGCAAACTGAAGGTGGACAGATTTAGACATACCCTCATTTTCTTAGAGCTTTTGTTACTTTTTTTACTACTCTACAATCATACTCTCGATGAATTTAAACTCAATTGTAGACTACCAACAGCATAACGCAATGGCCGTTCAGGATCAAATTGAAAATCAATCTTTTGTTGTGAAAATTTTGAAAAATTATGTCCTAGTCTGTTTAATTATAGAAGAAAATTCGCGAATAATTCATTCACAAATCAGAGCCAATATAATTCCTGTTTCATCCTAAGACATAAACAGAGGTGTGAGAAGTTCTGAAATGCTCGTACCTTTTCCAGTCATATCTATTTTGGAAGTACTATCGATCACTAGGTTGTCGGCCTCAAAGGCCAGAATTCCTCCGAGGCCATCTTTCTGTTCATCACATGTCAGGACACATTTGTTACGTAAAGATACTTTGTCAAATGATGGAAGCCTTTGAGCGATCAAACATGTTAAATGGTCCTTTTCAAGATCCATCGTAATGGGTTTGTCAAAGACAACTCGACATTGTGATCTGTAATCATACAGATAGAAAGCATTGATTAACGGATTGATATAGCAAATTACTAGTTTACTTATTGATTTGGTGATTTACGGACTAAAGAATGGATGGGTTGGCGAATAAATGAAAACATGAATTCAAGGGTATTTTTATAGCTACAACCGTTTGGTCAGTTAGTAAGTTATTTTGTCATGAATTCATTCAGTCAGTTACTCGGTTATTCTATCTTTCAGTCAGTTGGTCGATCAGTCAGTCGGTTAGTTGGTTAGTCACTCTGATGGTCAGTCAGTCAGTTAATCATTTTTTTATTCAATAAGTTAGCCAGTTCTTCTCTCAGTCAGTCGGTTATTCAGCCGGTCAGTTAGTCAGGTGGTCAATCAGTCTTCAGTCAATCACTCAGTCGGCCAGTCGTCAGTCAGTCAGTCAGTCAGTCAGTTAGTCAGTCACTCTGTTGGTCAGCTGGTCTGTCAGTCAGTCAGTTAGTTGGACAGTCGTCAGTCAGTAGGTTGATCAGTCAGTCAGTCAGTTAGTCGGTGAGACAGTCCGCCAGCTAGTCATCCAGTCATCCAATGGTCGGTCAGTTTGTCCACATTACTATGTTAGAAGCCAGAATCTGTTCGAGAAATGTATTAGACACTTAAAACGTTTGAGTGTAAATTATTTGCAATCAAAATTTACTGAGTCTATTTTGAAAATGTTAGCTATATATATAGATATGTAGTTCTCAAAAAAGATTTGGGCCACAAGTTTCCTATAATTTTCACTCTTACTTTTCGTCTCCATCTATTGGTGTGACGTCTTGTGCTGTGACCACTTCATATTTGCCATAATTGATCAGTCTTCCTTTGCTAACAAATAGTAAGAGTTTGTCTCCAGCCTCCAGGCCGTCACATGAATACAAATCCATGGTGTCTTGAGTGATAACGGCAACTTTCCACGACTTCGAGTGATCAGTCTGACACAAGTTGACCGTTTGTCCATCGCATACAAAGCCATTTGCTATGTTGTAAACAAAAAGATTATTCAGGGAAAACTTCATCCCGCCATAAGATACGAGAAGTAGAATCTACCCAAGTAGGAGGTGTAACATATCTGAGATCTAGTCCTATGTGAATTGCCGGATAGATTCCAAAATATGTCCCACACTTTTCCGTAGACCCATCTATTGTCTTCTCATAAAATATCATGCCACAACTCCCTACTATTACCACCCAATTCCGGAAAAAACAGCTTTGTGTATTTTTCACATCTCTCAGTTTGCTTGCCTAAGTAGTCGTGCTAACTTTACCCAATCCCTCTCCGTCATGACCAAAGTCGAGTAGACAGTGAAAATAACTTACTCTCAACATCAGTGCAATCTGAACATCCTAGGACTCCCTACAGACAAAGAAATAGATGTTTTCTCGTTTAGTTTGCAAAAATGTGTGCACAATATGTGTATGCGTACTTCTAAATTTACAACTATCCTGCGAGTTGTAAAGAGCATTTCTTAGCTCGCGGGAAATCATGAGGAGGCCCTGAGCTACACACACCGACGAGAAGTCTGCAAGGGTCTGGCACTTAAAATGAGTTAGGGCCAGACTCCCGGCAAACTTCTCTCCGACTTGTTTCAAATCTTTCCGCTGGCGGAGAAACGTGCATCATTCAGCGCTGATCGATAATTGATTATAATTAATTAACATACAACAGTTACAAAATTACAACAGTGGACATGTGTTTCACCGTCAACTGCACTTGTGCAGTTAACAAGATTTACCTTTCCGTTTGGTCAGTATCTTTGTACGTGTTTAGTACTATTTTCTGCATTGCAACTTTCCAAAGGTGAGGGAGATTTAAGCCGTCAATGTCTTTTATTCCTGTTTATCGTTTAACCCCTGGTGGGGATCAATACATAAGTTCTTCTCACAGTTTTATAGGTATCTGAGAAGGCGGGCGCTCACATTGGTCGGCTAGCATGACTAGATAAAAGTACGTAAATACTGCTGTTACCCGCCAAATTTCTGTGCAAGCTCAAGTTTCTTTAGTCACCTTTTTCCTAATTGATCTACTTAAAACTGCCATACCAACATGATGAAATACTGACCGAATGGATGAAACATGCCAACCATAAAAACAACAGCGGCAGCAAATGAAGTTTATGGATCATCTCTCCGTCGGCAGAAGTGCAGACTACAATACAACTGGCTTCTATTTGCTTTCCGCCCTACGCGATGAATAAGCAAAAGTTCAACAATCTAATAAATGAGTCAAAGGACTGCAGTGCATGGGGTGATTCTTAGGTCAAAATCTCCGAGAACAGTTTCTTTTAAGGAGACAAGGCCTTTTAAAAAGGTATCTGGGACTTGAGAAGTGAGACAGCTAGAGGCGAGATCGTGAGAACGTTCTTAAACACGCAGTTGGGGTCATTAGATATCTTAATTGGCATCTTCCCGAATAGATTATGTATGAACTCAAGGGTTCACTCCATTGCTATAAATGTATTTCGTCCTTGTTGAAGTCTACAACCATAGTGCTTGTGCCAAATAACAAATTGTTATTCCTCTTCTGTTATTTATAAAGCAGAAACCATTGGAAAAGATCCGCAAAACACTTCTCGACTCGGCTATTTATCTTAAAAATCTGCCAACGATGAATGTCTCGCTTGAAAGGAAACATGAACAAACTGTTGATTAAAAAATTGTAGACCCCATTCGCAACATTAAGCATCCAATAATATTGATAAGTGGGTCTTAAGAATTATTTTACCCACTGAGAATTATGACATAATCGATCCTTAAACATTGCTTTCGCCTTGTATTTTTGAATAGTGACTACAGGAGAGCGCTAAGAAATGAACTTAGAGCTGTGCAAAGTTTCGTCAATCCTGAATTAATTTTTTCCGTGTTCGGGGGCTACATCGATTTAAAAAAGTTAATTATACTACGTGCCAGAAAGAAATCGCGTCTGAGTAAAAAATCAGATACATTCTTTAGCCTGACTATGATAGATCCTTGTACCCATACGCTTTCTTGCAATAGAGATGTGTCACCTACCTAGTTACGAAGAAATGTTATTCTTGACTCTGAGGTTAAACAGATTCGTCTCAGCACATGCAGAACCCTGCAAGTGCAAAATAATAATAATAATGAAAAAAACAGGACTTGTCAAGTTATGTAATGTTGGATCTGTGATTTGATTGGCTTAAAGCTTGTGACTGATGGCGAATTTTTGCCATACTCTGTGATCTTATTGGTTAGGACGGTTTAGATTGACATTCGGCCTATAGAACAAGGTACGTCAAACAGTTGCCAATTCAAGTCAAATTTAGATTTTCCGCATATTCTCTGTGTATTTTTATAAGCTGTTCTAACCGAATATTGCCTAAGGAATGAAAACACTCGCATAAAACGGAAAAAGTGTTATGGGTGAGTGATGCGTTGACCCCTACACTTAGAAGAATGGCTTTTTTTTTTGGTAATCAAAACTGAACAAATAGTAAATACAACTGAAGCATTTATGCATTAAATCCTTAGTTCCTAAAAGAAAAAGATGTTGACATATCGTCTTAAGCGTAATATGATAGACGTTTAAAACATCTCTTAATTCGACGCGCGAGCGCAAAATTTACCATCTTTCTTCCAAATTTTTTCTCTATATCCGACGCTTTCGACCGCGTCACGTAAAAAAGGCCAAGCAAATTGTCGTGTACTCCGCAGCTAGCTGGGTAGTAGTGCATCAGAGTGCGAGATCCTAACATTTGAAGTTCGGATTCGCCTGGTAACTTACACGCATAGAGTCTCTGTAGCTTAATGGAAGAGCATCGGAGCCCGATAATCGAAGATCTGTCAGAGGTTCGATTCCTCATAGGAATGAGTTTAAAGACGAAAAAAAATTTCTCTGTTTTACTCCTTGTCTCACGATCATGACAAATAATTGTTAAAATCTCTCTTTATTCGATGACCAGACGGACGAGAAGTTAGGCTGTATCCTCTTTCCTCTTTTTGTTTTATAGCATTTGAAGGAGTAAAACCGAACTGATTGAATCCTGAATAACGAAGTGATTTATCACTAAAATGTGGACTGCACGCACAAAGAGCACTTGGGTATCATTAAAAGTCCACCCTAATTTGTACGGGTTCCGAAGAGAGTAGATTGTTGTCAAATTGGCTGAAACTGCCTTCTTTGCTTCTAAATTTAGATGATCTTTGACTTTTTTAAGATCGGGTGTGCGATTATTGAAATGATAAATTATTTTATTTAAATTTTAAACTCATCCATTTTGCATTCGTTAGCATTTTTCAATATATCCATAATATTTCAGCTGGAAAGCCTTCTTCAAGAAGCGCTATAAATCATGTACACTGTGTTTTTCTACCTGACTTTACATAAATGGGACTGGAGTAGAAATAAGTTCTCTAAAAAGTTGTGTTTGCATTTACAAATATTGAGTCATTACGACCTAAACGCAATTTTCGATCATGTTGACACTAAAAGCAAACACTGTCTTTGTGTTTACAGCCGGCTGCCTTGAAACAACTGTTGATATTTTTTAAGACAAAAATTCCCTCACGCTAATGTGCTAGCAAACATTTATCATTTATTTTAAAATTCTAGGAATCGTTTGATCATTCGATCTACTTTAAATATTTGTGCATGAATCACCGAGAAAGATATGCCAACGCAATAATCACATGGAATGAATCTCAAACAGGAAACGGAATTGCGTAAACCAACATGTATACCAAGGACGGATGAGGAAAAATGGTTTACGCACTCTTGATCGCGAAAAAGAGTTTGTGATCTAGCATTCAAATATAAAAGCTAATGGTCATTATTAAATTTTCAACTCCGGATATTACATTTCTGGTGTTCTGACTGGTTCACTCAACTCCGGTTATTAGCTCATAATCCGGGTCACCTTATACGGAAATACATTGCGCTAATTGTTGAGAAGAGCAAAAAAAGGCTCTAATTATCCAAACATTAAGGATTTAACGGAATTTAATGAAACAATTATTCCATTCGCACTTGTTGGACACGAGATTGTTGAAAGTTAACTTGGCTCTATGTCCCTTGTTGGCTATTTATCATCTCATCAACGCGCGGTCATGAAATAATTGTTAAATATTTCATGACGAATTTATTTTATTTGAGGATAATTTAATGCGATTGGTTTTCAGAAATATTCCGTGTCGTGTAACCTTAAACAAAGCAATATTTTTTGTATAGTTTTAAACTTTCCTCACAATTAACTTTTAATTTGAACTATTGATGCTTTTTTCTCAATCATTCACGCTACAACGCCCGAAACTGCTCCTGTTTCAAAAGCCTCTGTTTTTAACCTGTTAACATAAAGAATGAGGCCTTTTCAGAATGATGCGTTTTGAAAAATTCTATGCATTTGAAATAACCTCTACGGTCTCACACAGACAGTAAGCGATGGTGCAAAAAGCAGTATGGCCCTGTGTGCGGTCTCGCTCGAAAAAAATGCAATGTGCTGGGTCGAAAGAGAAAGAGTGGCCATATGAAAATATCTTTATTGACCGGGTTGGTTCAAGAGGTAGGGAAAAATATTTGGCTCTCTCTCGTGACGCACAGTCTTCGAATCAATTATTTTCTCGACCGGCCCCGGTACCTACTGAAGTTGAGAGGCCCATAGAACTACAGAAGTACTTTTTAAAATAATAATCGGAATGGCCAGTGAGCTATGCTATAGTCAACTTTATACCCGCTGGTAGATCTGCAACAATCATGTTTCTTGGAGGCAAGTCAGTTATTGTTTAACGAATGGGACAGAGTATAGTCCGTTGGTCCGTAAAGTCCACTCCTTAATTTTTCTTTTCACGTACTTTCCCAGCATCCTTTAGAAGCAGCAATGGCGGACACTTCTTCACGTGCTAAGTATTATTCCAAGGTTAAAATCCATTAAATTCTCCTCTTGATAATGAAGGCCATGTTAGGCGTGGTAAAATTATTTCTCTGCTTAGTATTTCCGGCATTTGCACTCCAGCAGGAGATCTTAAACCAAGACTGTCCTTTGTATGCCGGAACGACCCTTTTCGTCAACACTTCTGGAGTAAACTCTCCTAATTGTGGGGCTTCATCGAAGCCCTGTTACAGCATATCCTACGCCGTCAATCTAGCGGTTAGAAAGAACGTTAGCTCGCTAACTGTTAAGATTTCCACGGGAAAATATGAAGAGTTGGAAAGTATTAAACTGGACTGTGGAAGATGGAGCTTACGGAAAATTACTTTTTGGGGAGAGCGGTTAGTGAACAGAGTAATATGGTTTTGTGTGTGTGTCCAGTGGCTTTTTCACGTGACAACTTATCAACCGCTTTGTATTTTGATTTTCTCCAACTTTGCTTATAAAAAATCTGCCTTTGGTTTCCTCTAAAAGTTTTTTTGTAACTTTTTTTAAAATAGGGTTGATGAACAATTAGTCGAAGTTGATTATTCATTAGACGTGCTGCTCTGTGAAGTGAGCTTGATTGATCTTCACTGGCTAAATAGCAGGCCAGTGATTCACCAAGCCTCTATGTCAGATGTGGCGATCTGCCAGTGCACTGTAAGAGGAGCAAATATAAGCATCACTGGTAGCTCATCCAACATTATTCTTAAGTACAGCAACATTTCAAGCAGTTCAGGTTACCATCCAAAGTTACCATTACTATCGATGGCAACTCTTTCAGGATTTCACAACTTCGTGCAGATTTTAAATTGCAACTTTGTGAAGAATGTTGGGCCTGTCCTCACTGTAGAAAACATTTATCAAACATCTATTGTTGACTCATATTTGGAAGGAAACAAAGTACTGGCAGGTGGTTCCATTATTACGGGACATGTTTCACATCTTAAACTCTCTGGAACAAAATTTATCAGAAATGTTGGACATTTGCTGTTTTTAGATGATAATCATTCCTTGGCCAGTTTAGAGGTGAGTATAGAAGTCACAGCAAGCTTTTCAAGTTATTTTAGCTCTGAATTTGGAGCAGTTAACCCTTCACAACCTAAGATGGTTCTCCATACTGTTTTTCTACACATTTCCTATGCTACCTACAACGAGAATTTGCCCAAAAATCAGGAGCATCTTGAGTTTGTGATCATTTCCTTTATTCTCACAACCTTAATGTTTGATTCAGGGGGGGTTAAAGGGATGATGAATCAAAAGAAGTCGACACATTTCAATTTGTTTTATAGTATGACTAATAACTTTGCTTTTTTGTTGGTAATGAGGAATGTGATTTCAGCTGTAACATGGTCAATAAGAGTTTGTTTTTGTCACCTGTGCTGTTGCAAAATGTTCATCAAGTGTCCTGTGATGACTGCACTGTGGACGCAGACTGCCCAGGTAATATGTCTGGTTGAAGTTTCAAATTCTGAGGTATTTTTAAGTTTTAGGTTGAAATTACTTAATATATACTGGTAAGTCAAATCTGTGAGTTGTGTACTTAAAACCAATATGCTAGTGGTTGCTATATTGAATACATGTATGTATAGTATGGGCTATTCTTGAATTCAGGGAACCTTCACTTTCTGTTTAAGGTCTGCTGGATAACTTCTTTCTGTAATGGAAGGTTTATCTTGTATCATTTTTATAAACAAGGCTTGCGTTTACTCTTGGCTCCCAGTTCAAAGATCTCCCTTCTTGCTGTCATTCACATTTCCATTTGAACTGGTAAGGGAAATTCAGTGAAATCTCAAGATTACACCCTCTAGCTTGTAAGTTTATGTGTTCTCATCAGCCTGGTCCCAGTTGTTTAAATGTTGGATAACACTATCCTCTGGATAAATTGCTATCTGGTGAATAGTGCAGTACATTTTGTAAACAGTTATCCACTGGATGGTGATTTATCTGTAGGGTTTAAACACATGTGACAAAGCTTGTTGGAATATGACTAAAGATATTTTTTTCTTGTGTTTCAGTCCTCTGTGGACCAGGGGAGTTTCTGTCAAGTAACATTCTTTGCAGTCCTTGTCCAGTAGGAACTTACAGCTTAGGAACTGTGTCAAACAAAAGCATGCTACAATGCACAAGGTAAACTGTAATAATAAGGTAAACTGTATAATAGGTAGAAGCTGAAGGGAGGTTTCTTGTGAGATAAATGAAAATAGATAATGGAAGAAAACTCTAAGCATTCATTTCACAATAAATGATTTTGAGTAGATGCAAATATTAAGGTGCATATGGATGTAGCCTGACCAGTCCAAATTTGTTAATAGAGCCTGGAACTACCATGCAGGACATTAGGGGAGATTTCTTAGAAAGGTGGTTTATCAGAAAAGAGAGAGGGGCTTGTTGGACAGTGGGCTGTTATAGAGGGGGCATGTATGAGAGGGGGCAAATCAGAGAGGGGGCATACTCAAGAGGAGGATTTTCTAACAGAAGGGTGGTGTTTTTTTGACAGTGGGCTTATCATTGAGGGAGCCTTGTTATAATGGAAGAAGGGAGGGCTTGTGGAGACAAGGGCTTCTTAGGGAGGGGATCTTTGACAGTAAAGCTCAAGATGGGGGGGGGGGGCTGATTTAAGATGAGGACTTTTAAGAGAGGAGTCTTATTTATGAGGGCCAATGAATAGAGAGGGGAGCTTATTACAGAGATGGGCTCATTAAAATGTGAGTGCTCTATATGGATTGTTAACAGACCCTTTGGTGTCTGTTTCCCTTATTAATATTCATCAGAGAAAATTTCACCAAACACATTGAAGTATTAAACTTAATTGCTTGTGATCTAGCAGCTGTCCAGCTGGAACATACAGTTCAAAGACAAGAAGTATGCAGTGCACACGTTGTGCAAAGGGTACCTTTGCATCAAAGACAGGGTTTGTATTATTATTATTATTATTTTGATTTTTGTTATTATTTCTTTCTTGTTGTGGTTGATAAGATTCCAGTTTTCTAAAAACAGGCACTTGTAAAGATGTTTCTTCCTTGGTTATAAACTCAGAGAACTCAACCTCAGTACACTGTGTAGCATGTGCCATTATTGAGTTTTAAGGATTAAGATTTGTGTAAGGAAGCAATGAAAACATTTCTGCGCGACATTCCTGCAACTGACAGTTTAGTAGACCATTTCCTATTCCCGAAACCCCTTACTTCTAGATTTAGGTCAAGTGCACATTCCCTCTTGTAAAATTCCGCTTTATTTGTATGAAGATTATGGAATAAATATGCGTTATTTCTAGAGATCTTTATAGAGGTGTCTTATGTGCATGCGTTGAAATATGAAAGTTACCTCGTGATACTTTAACCCTTTAACTACTATAAGTGATTAACATGTAACTTCTTGCTATAACATACACACATTGTCCAACCAACATGTTATAAGAATACTCAAATTTATCAAGTAGCTGATTTAACACCAAATTCTCGTGACTTATTAACAAGAAAATGTGTAGCAGTTAGAGGCGAGAATTAACAATCAGATCTTGGGAGTTAAAGGGTCAAGAATGAATAGATATATTGACTTGTTTCAGGTCGTCATCGTGCACCAAGTGTAAGAACGATTTTTTCACCTCAAAACCAGGTCAATCTTCGTGTTCTTCAGGTAGGAAGTAATTTGATTTTATTAGTTTCTTGTTTTTCTATTTGGTCTCTCTTGTTTTGTCTCTTAAGGCTAAGTACGACAACAGGGAGAATTAAATATTGTGGCCGATAACACAACACAATGGCCTGATCAAGGCTCGAACCCAAATCTCTCTTCCTGGAGTCCTGCTCGCAGACCATTAGGGCTCTGTGGCCCTCCATAGTAGAACTCAGAAAGTTTTGTCTTCTTGGTTCACAAAATTCCTAATATTTTTGTTCTTTACTTTTTTTTTTCCTATCAGCGAGAATTGGTTTTATCGTGTTCACAGTGTTCGTGTCTCTTCTAATTGCCGGGCCCCTGCTGATTCTGATCTTGCAAAAGCGTTCACGAGAGGAGAAGTGTTCCTTGTGTATTCCGCGCTCGCCGTCAAGGCAAAGATTGCGCGAAGATAAACAACCTAACATCTATGTTGTACAAAATGAATAAGACACCGGGGACATTTATAAGGTTTTACGTATTACGCTCGTAAAATCGTGAAGTGTGCTTCTTTTTTTTGCGTGACCGAGGAGAGCAAGTGCTTCTATCCTCAAAACTATTACCTGCTAAAGTAATCTTTTTTTTTTCGTAATTATGTCGGAGCAAAAAGACACTTCTTTGCTTTCCGCCCTATAGGAGACTTTCCCACCAAAATTCTTCCGCATATTAAAAAAAGGGAAATAAAAATAAAGAGATTAAACTAATCAATAACTTAAAATACACGAATGTACTAGCCTGTGCCCACTATTACCGCTTCGGCACAAACCTTTCTTCGCCCTTGGGAAATTAGGAGGCTTTAAGGAACGCGAGATAGCGATAGGTAAACCTCTCCCCGACTCGTCTTAAACCTTCCCGCGGGACGAGAACGCCTCCTCGCAGGCTATGAATGTACTCGATTTGCAATCAGTAGGTTCTCCATGAGGGATAAACAAGTGGCACCTGCACTCCACCTAACCGTGACGTGATCATCTATCCCATTAGAAATTTAATAAGCCAAAGTTGTAAAAGAACCCTCTGCATCGAAAAGTTTTGAAGTTTCTTGAAGTTTTATAACCTATTAGCAACAGTATCTTTACCAACAATGCAATCACGTTTTTTTTCGAATTTCGAGATAACAAATGCATTTCGTAACGGCAAATAAGTTTTTTGACACCTCGAATAGTCTCAACTTAGCTAGTAAGTATGTAGTGTACAGGGGCGATTAAAGTATGTAAATAATCGTAATTTTTTGTCATCAGTGTTTTGGTATTTTTTTTGTTTTGTTTTAAGATATTAAGCTAAAGCACATTTTTGTAACGATTTTCTTTCTTCATTTTTTATTTTGAGGAAACAGAAATATACCATAACAGTTTCGAAAATTTCACTGTCTTGTCCCATTCTTGCGGCCACTTACTTTTCCAGGCAGAAAAGTTTGAAACTGGACTCTAAATTTCCCACTGATAGCGGAAGTGTTTCCTGGTGAGCTACTGATAGGTCGTTTCTTACGCGCGTAAAGTTCAGATTAGAAATTGTTTGTTATGAGATTTACCGTTCTCATGCCAAACTGTGGGTATAGGTAACTTCTATCTCCAACAACTGAGCAAAAACAGAGGTTCCCAACAGGCATGGATGCGTCGAAAGAGAAGGATTCCAAGCCCTTTGCCGCCTGTGCAAAAATCAACTGGCGATGAGTCGAACGCATGGATCTGTCATTGTGGTGAATTGATCTCGCAATGTATTTATTTCTGTAACAATAGGCCAGAGACAATCGATTCATTCTCTAATTCTCCTGGATCGTCTTTTTTCTAAGGGCGGACAACATTATTTAACTAATAAATAGCTATCCAGCAGACGTGCTGGCTATCCATTGGGTACAGATTTATTCATCGGACGGCAATACTTACCCTTCGAGCGACCGGGACCTGGAAAAGGGATCATAGGTGAGAAAGAGGCACTCACGATCGTCGAAGAAAGAACAACTTAGATTGAATAAATCGATCAAGGAAAGAGAAAAGGGGAAGCAGACACGAATTCTGAACGACGACCTCTCCGTCTTTACAGACTCGCGTCTGTCGCGCTCTTGGTCTAAAGTTACTCCAACCACACCTTTCTCACGCCAAAACTTTTCATCGTCTGTAACACGAAATAAACACATCCACAAAATATTGAGTGAAAACTAGTTTATTTTGCAATGATACGTTCCTCTAAAAAAATTTCTTCAGCTTTCGCACGTTTTAATTTTACGGACTACACTGTACATTGCCTTCTGTTTTGTGTTAAAGTTACCTTTGTCTATTAATCCCTCGCGGTTTTGTAAAGGCCCATCAGAACTTTACAGCTTTAGTTATCTTACTGAAAATAAGCTTAAAGGTGCATATCTTATGGCACAGAATATTTTACTGTTTGGAAACAAGGTTCAACCTCATGAATTCCAACCTGATGATGTGGCTCCTAAGTTCCAGGTGGACTTGATTAATTATTGCATTAGCCAACAAGAGCCACCAAACAGATGTCTGTAGGGCTGCATCATGTGTCTGGAGTTTTTGGATCAAACATTACACTCAGTTAACTACGTGCGCGGGAAAGACTCAGTTTCAGAGCTATGCCAATCTCGTTTTGAATACCGCGATCCATTTGGTCAGCTGCTCGGACGCAAGATTCTGTCGTCGAGCTCGCTTATCCTGTTCTGTGTTTTAGAGAAATTTTCAATTGAGTGCCGAAAGTAATGAAGAATTGTTTTGGGTTTGGCCTTCGCTCTGCGATAGGTCAAAGACAACTCGCGCCAGCTTCTCAACCAATAAATACAAACTAGAAGCAACCTCAACTTGGTCACTCGCGTTCCCGCGCCTCAAGCTGGTTGCCTGTCTTTGCTGAGTTCTGATTGGTTAATGATGTTAACCCTTTGCTGTGATTGGTAGTTGTGATTACTTTGATTTTGGTTTACAACATTCAATTGAAAACTGCTCTGTTTAATTCACCAGTCAATCCGCTGGACATGGATAACGAAGGCACTAGAAGCGAGATCGCACATGTGCAAACATTCCACTTTTTAACACCAAAATACAAAAGTGAAATTATTGAAATAGTCTTACTTAAATACTATAAACGGTAACTACGTTTCAGATCCTTTTAGCAGCTGTGAATGAACCATCCTTTCATTGACAATACAATCCTTGTACTAAAATTTAGGACAAACAACTTACAAATAACTTTCGACGTGGAATGTTGATCATTATTGATAAAATACAATATATAAGCAAACGTGTGCATTGAATTCTGCCTGTTATTTACTAGTCATTATAATTGCAACATTGGAATTTTTTTAGTGAAATTTTGGCAAAATATGACGATTCGTATCCCACCCACCCCTCCCGGACGTTTGCACTCCCAAAATTAGTCATTGCAAGTCAACATAGCGGGTAAGCGTAGGGCATGCGCGAGGGTATCAATTCTGGACGTCCGCACCCTAATTTTTCGCGAAATTTCTATCGAAAAATTAATAAACATTGTTCCGCAAAAGAAGCGAAGGAAAATTGAGACGTTCATAGAAATCTAAAAAGGGAAACAACAGTAGGAAAAAGGACACTTACACAAAGCTTATTCATGTACGGGTATCCTGTTGATTTAATATTTTGTTTTGAGCTTTACCGAAAAAAGTTGCAGACTTTTTAAAATACCGTGACGAACTAGCTTGTGTAATTACTTTTAACTCGAGTGAAACAACGTAGTCCTGATAGCCCTAAGGCACGCCACCCAACAACTTTCGCACAAGCGCAGACGTTTGACCGCTGTGTTTCGCTGGACAATGATCGAAAAACCTTGAAGAGTTTCAAACGTGGGGACAGTCTTTTTAACGAATAGCAACATGTCAGAAGCCTTTTTTTTTACTGACAAATAAAATATTAATTAATGACACGTATCTTATAATTATCTTAAAATGTAACCATGGCTTTTTTCACAGGAAACTTATACTTGTTTGAAGTTTGCGTTCAGTTGGTGACATTGGTGGGAAGAATCTGTTATTGGTCGGCCGCGCTGACTCCCGTGAGGGTTCCCTGTTTTGGCGCGCTTTTAGCTGCTCAGCGTACGCTTCCCATCTTGCGTCATCACTTTCGTGAGTAAGGTAGCGTTCTCCAACAGCCGCTTCCAGACTCCTTAGGTCCAACCAGGTTTGATAGTCCTGGGTAAGAGATGGATGAAAAAATTACTGAATGGGTCACACGATTTGAAACTGCTGATCGTGAAACCAGCAACTCATACGTCAAATAAGAGCTTGATAATGGGGAATGGATGTTTAAAATTGGAGAAAACAATGACTTACATTCAATAAAAATGAATTTATTATTAACGAAGATTAAAGGAATCGTTTCAAATAACCTCTTTTGAAATACGCAAACGTCCCCGGGATACTGTGCATCACATCTCGTCATCTTCTCATAGGGGAGTGGTCATTATTTGCCGCCTTGAGAGGGAGGGGGTGGGTGGGTGGTCGGATGTTGGGGGAAGGGAAAGATTTTGGTTGTGTCTATAGAACATTGACCTTATCCCCCCTCCTCACTCCTCCCCCCGCCCCCCCCCCCAAAAAAAAAAAAAAAAAATACCGGGATAATTAAGAATGGGCCCAAAGAAAGTCTCTTTACAATATCCAAGAGCTTATTTCTAAGTTGCTACATCAGGTGCTACAGAACTTGCTCTTTGTAACTCACCTGGAGCCACGAATGTATAAGCGACTTATCACAAGTGTAACGACATCTCTGTTTGACTTGTAAGAGATTGTTTATCAGATCAATTGCTAGAGAAGAGAAGAGAAGAATGATTCACATTGATGAATGAGAAACCATGATTAGACTAAGTTTTGTCGCTCTGAAAGTTTTAAACCAAGAAATGTACTGAAACTCACCTTCAGGCGAAATCTCCTGCCATGGATCGCGTGGATACATAAAATCAGCGTTGTGAATTTGATCTTGAATATCCTCTTCTTCATTGAACGGGAAAGTGCCGCTTAAACTGAAAAAGGACGGATTTCAGTCTATGTAATTTCAACTTAAGATCGGCTTGTCCCATGGCTGTCATTTACACCAATGTATACTAACGAAGAAAGTTACAATTTTCCCATGGTGTCGAGCAGAAGTTACGGTTTCGTAAGGAAGTTGTTTTAACAGACCCCTGATGTGTTAAAACGCATGTTGCTCCTCCCCCCCCCCCCCCGCCTTTACACCACCACCCTTTTCCAGTACCTCATCATTTGAGACAAGAGTCCAGAGCACTTTGCGGCGTAACGATTTAGCACCAAGTCTGTCAGATTCTCTATAAATGACATCTGCCTTAGACACGTTTAAGACACCCAGGTTTTGTACAGCGATCAGTCGTAGAAGAGCATATTTTCCAATTTGCTTGAATACATAAGTGCTTTCATTCATTTGCATAGTTGTGTGAATGGAAGGGTCTTATTCATCGTTGTGTCTGTGATACCGTGGAGAGACTCAAGACGTATTCCCCAGCTGTTTCAAGAAAGAACTTGAAGATGACTTCTACAGTGTGCGGCAAACGACGAAATAAACTTAAAATTCCGTCACTTAAATTCAATTCAGGAGAAAATTAGGGGAAAAAAAGCTATTCTAAGAAGTAAAGAAAGATATCATCATTTTAATATCACGGCTAAAGGAATTCTATAAAAGTAGTGGTTAAGCTCTCTATTGATTCTTACCTTACATAAACGACGACACCGACCGACCACATATCGAGCGATCTGTTGTATCCTTTATTGAGTAGGACCTCAGGGGCTAGGTAGGCTGGAGTCCCGACAACCGATCGACGGAACGATTTCTCTTCGATTATCCGAGCAAAACCGAAGTCGCACAGTTTGATCTGTTGAAGAGAACAAAAAAATCAGGCCTCGCCCGATAAGCTCCTGAATAGTAATAATGATAATAATAACGATAATGACAAGGATGATACTGATACCGATAATAATAATAATAATAATAATAATAATAATGATGATGATGATGATGATAATAATGATAATTATAATGATGATAATAACGATCTAGATATCTATCATGATCACGATAAGTGTAATGACTACATTAATAACAACAATCACTTGACATCTACAAATATTTCACAGTTTTGTTTTATATTCTTCTCATTCCACTATTTTTCAAAGCTTTCTACTCTTAACCATTGCCGTTCTCTAGAAAAAACAAGGCCCACAAATTTATTTCAAAAGAACAGCACTAACGGAACCTCACCTGTGGGAAACCACATTCGGATGATACTGACGATAACAGCACATTCTCTGGTTTTAAGTCACAATGAACAATATTTCGGCTGTGTAAATCTCTCAGAGCCACTAAAATCTGTACGCAAAGAAAAAAAAGAAAGAAAAAACGTAAAGCAAATCGAGATCATGTATCGTTGAGACAACATGACTCATTCAACATCTCTGCTTCTGGACCAAATCCGTCCATCAAGGAGAATGTTGCCATTGGCCGATGGAATACCTATCACCTTAAGAATCGTTGCTTAAAAAAAATACAGTAACAATGATGATAAAACTAGGGATCATTGTAAGTATCTGAGCCACTGTGAATCTACTCCCCCCCAACTCAACATTAACCCTAACTTTTTATTGGTTGACTATTGTTGATTCTAGGGGGAGTTTTAGATGCGAAGTTGCTTAGATACCGACATTGATCCAAAACTTAGGTCTGACAAAGAAAAATGTGTTGCTATTTCTCTCAAGTGGTGATGTCTGTCCGTGGGAAAATTTCAAGCATTTGTATTATTTTAGTGTAACACAGCATGCGAGGTATTTCACATCGTTCTCTTTATGAATGAACTAAGGTCTTCCTTCCACTCTCAATTTTTTTTTGCATTTGTGTCGCACCCTGTCGGAATCATCCCAAAGTCAGACCCAACTCATTCCACCCTGTCGGCGTGCATTGTAATTCAACCAAAGATCAAAGTTTTCCTCATTGTAAGCTGTTTCTCAGATTCGAATTTGTGTGCGTAAATATCGACCAATTACCGATGGATCTCTTAAAGCTACGTCGTCAGAATTGAGCTTTCGATGCAAGTTACCCTAGCTGCGTTTGCTAGGGAAAGTGAATTCATTTTACCTGTGTTATGAGGAATCTCGTGCATCTCTCGTCCAATCTTCCTTTGGCACTCGACAGAATAAGTTCCAACATGTCGCCTCGCATTTTTTCCATGACTACGAACACCTGAAAGACAGATGTTTAAACGTGAAATTTATTGTAAACATAGGGGGACCCGAGTCACACCACAGAAATTGGCTCGGTTTTTTCGGGCTTTTCCTGCGCACTCCGTGTGAGGTGTCTACATCCTTGATGATCCTTCTGTTGCTTTCATTTATTTTCATTCTTTTGCTGTTTTTCTTCCCAACCAAGTTATCATTCTGTTTCAAAAGGAACTTTCAACACGGAAAGCAATGATCCTTAATCCCCAGACTCCGCTCCTTAAATTCCTTCGACTGATGAGTAAAAAGCCTGTTTTGATGACATGAAAATCGACGAGCACTCTCCTAGAGAGCCAAACAGCGCCTATTTGTAAACTGATGCTTTTTCCGTTACACTGAGACCCATTTTATTCCTCCTTGTGAAATTCATAGAGTGAGCAACAGAAGCGGCAACCGAAATAAGTTACCCACGTTGAAGCAAGGTTTTCATTTGAGTCTCGGAAAAACTCTGGGATTGCTTTGTTTTTTGCTTCGCACTGTGATTGGTCAAAAAAACACTCGCGATGCACTTGGTCACCCGCGTTTTTTCCCGCGCTTCGCGTAGTTTACTTGTTTTTACTTAAAGTTCTGGTTGGCTGAGGTTTCTTGGTGTTGGTTTAATCCGCTCTCTTTCTAGCTGTACTTACCCTTTCAGGAGTTTCAAACATCTCTTCTAAATTCACTACACCTGGGTGGTTGACATGCTAAGGAAAATAAGATGAATAAAAAAAGTAACTTCATTAATGAAAACTTTTCATATGGCACGCTAAATAACGAAGGTTCTAGCCATACTCTCCAAAATGAACTAGGGCGTAATCTTTTTAATGCAAGCACCTTTGAAAAAGTTTTAAAAATTGGCAACAGTAAAAAGGGAAAGCACAGACAATGAGAAAAGCAGCGTATTACACACCTGAAGAATTCCTACTTCATTTTTCAATTGCGCTTCTTGTTTTGTAGGAAAGCGTTGTTTGTCAATGACTTTAATAGCTACATCTCGTCCACTTTCACGATGAACCCCTGTTAGTTTTACAAAAAAAAAAATCCACTGTCTCGCTTTCTTAAAAAGATTTGTAAGGTTGGTGTAAATTATTGAGTTATACCAAAATTGTTTTATTTCTTTTATTCCTCAGATAACCGCTGCATTCTGCTTATTAGGGGCACCTTTTTTTCGAGGACAGTACTTACTCGAGAGCATAAGGTTCACGTCAGGATTTCGACTTGGTAACAAAACTTTAGAAGATTATTTCCTACCTCCAAATACATTCAAAATAGTGACTGGGGTAAGGGATCTGAGTGCTCAATCTTACTTGACATGTACAAAAGGTGACTGATTTTTTCTGTTTAATACGAAATGAATGGCTCGGTGGGTAACTATACGGGTTACTAAAAGCTGAAGATAACCTCTTCTATGCATCAGTACCTCAGAGTTTGTCACAAACGAACTACGCCGCTAATGAAAATCTAATTAAATCTAATTAAAACACATACCTCCATAGACAATTCCAAACTGTCCTGATCCGAGAATTTCGTCAGGGAATACTTGGTACAGCTGACTAATGTCCTTCAAAAGAGAAACGAAAAAAGTTCTTATCTAATCAAGTATGTAAAAATAAGAACAAAATGCAACTATTTCGCATAACTTAAGAGCTGAAATAAAAGATTGTTGTTGATTGCTTGTTGCTATACGCTAAGTAAGGAGTGCGTGACCAAGAAACATTTTACAAACCAATGGAGCATCTTTCACTTTCTCCTCTTCGTCTGTAACTTCCATCTCTACGTCAGAATTACTAACACCTAAACACAATGGAAAGTTTAGTGCTAACTGAGAGCAGATCATTATAATTACATCATACCGTTTGTAAGAGCGCATTTCCTTCGAGCATCGTAAAACCAAACGTAAAGTAATCACTTTAGCCTATCGGAACAAGGATAATATCACAAGGAACCAATGAGAACTCAAGCGAAAACAGGCAAACCGCCTAAATCCAATCCAATCCAATCCTTTATTTAAACACGTGACACCTAGGAGTACAGAAGTACTCGTTTAAACGTGTACGTGTATTTCTATCCACCCAACCCAACCCAGGGGAGGACATCCATCACACAGTAATCTCGTGCGTGGGAAATTAACGTCTCCTACCCCAACCCCTGCAGGAGACGGGACCTCCGGCTTAACGTCTTATCCGAGAAGACGAAGCAAGGTGAGTGAAGCGACTTGCTTAAGGCCACAACGTAGTGCCCCATCCAGGACTCGAACCTGGGCCGTTCGACCCAGAGTCCGGCGCTCTGACCACTGGGCCACTCACGCCTCTTTAAAGCGCGGGAAAACGCGAGTAATCAAGTTGTCATTGGTTTTGCATCTGATTGGTCGAGTCGTCAAAGGGGAGGCGCGAGTTTCCTTGACCAATTAAATCGTACTGAGGCAAAAGCATTCAAATCCAACATTACTTGAGATTATCTTGTGTATGGATAACGACATCTACTGAGAAAAATCGCCTCCCAAGGTTTCAAGCAACTCGTCCTCAAGTTAAGGAGCTATGCTACTCTTAGCGCTTCTTGAAAAATTTAGCGTAGAAATGAAAGTTTTTTTTTAAGTCCGTTTTATTCTTGCCCATACTTAGATTATCAGTTGTTACCACGATGCTCTTCGCAAAGTAATACTTTGAAATCAAGTTACGATTTACTTTGCTAGGAGAGTGAAAAGACAAAAGTCACAACATCTCTGCGTATTGCTTATAACTTATGTCCGCTGTTTAAAATTACAGCCAAATTTCTACAGTCTGCACTTGTTGGAAATTGAGCAACGAAGTAGAGTGACGTAGACTCACCGTTGTTGCTTGAGGGGCAAACACTCGTGGTCGGTGTCACACAACCTGGCATAAGAGCAGAGCGCGTGACACTAGCCCAGGCCTGCCCCGCCACTGCTCCTACTCCACTGTCAGGGTCTGGGGTCTCGTTTTCGTCTTCAACTTGCCCCACGTAGTACACCATGTCCCTTGTCTTCATTTCAAAACAGTGCGGAGCTCGAGTGGCGTCTGTCGCCAGAGGGTCAATATTAGAATCAACTGACAGTATTTCAGACAGTTGAATATCCTGTGAGAGATGGAAGAAGATAAAAAATATAACCTAGAATGTCATGAACTAACTGATTATCATAATTATACAAAATGTGGTGTTTTACAAGGATTACCAGCCGTGAAAAAGCTGGAGCTACACAGTGTAAAATTACGATATTTTTTAAGTGTGTTTAACATCGCCAATCAGCTGCTGACAAGTCACTCGCCTTTCATGCCACACTGTCAAGTTGATGAATGGACGTACAATAAATTGTTTATGTGGAATTTCTCTTCTCGTGTTCAGTGTGAGTGTTATCGAACGTGTGAGAAATTGAGTAGAACACTCGAAAAGAAATTCCACATCTACGTGGGCCTTTGTATCATTCTCTATTCATTTATTGTGTTTTCAATGATCAATTTGTTGAATTCTTCACAATGAATGTATTAATTCACTATTTTGTTTCTGCCATGTTTGATCAAGAATTATCAGATAAGTCAAAGGTGCAGTGAATCGATTTCATTGTTCACAGCAACAATATCCTCTTCGCCTTACCACTGGAAAGCTAACTTCATGAGAAAAATCAGAAGTTTAAATCGGGCTTTGTGGGTTTATAATTATGCTGAGCAAGTGATTTTAAAAGAGGAGACTTTTTGCATTTTCAGCAAACTTGACTTCTAATCAAAACCGATAAGTATTTTAAATTTGTGATTCTTGATGTTTCAAAACTTTTGGAAGAATAATTTGCCACCCTGTGTTGTTAACTAATGAATTTGTGTCATCACCAACTGCTATTCATCATAAAATAATAAAACTTAACAAAGAACAAACCTTGTAATATCTACTGCTAGTTGAATCTTGGAATAGTGTCAAACACTTTGTGTCTAGTCTCCAGTAGTGTCTTTTCCTCTAAAAACCAAATTTGAAATTATAACTTCATTTAAGAAATCAGTAAAAAAGAATTGACAAACTGAATTCACTGGACAAAGTCGTAGCCAAAGAGTAAAAAAAAAAAACTTGAAATGAACACACTGTTCATAGTTCTTAAAACACCTTGTTTGAATATGAGCTTAGAGATAAGAATTAGTCATGGTCTCATGCACACATGTACATTTAAGGTCAATTTGGCATAGACAACAAATGCACGTCATTTGAAACAAAGTTGTCCTATGGTTGTGCTGCATGGAGGAGCCTGCTGTGGTAAGAACTCAAGCTAACCTTAAATTGATCCCTGAGGAGTGAATAGTTTTGAATGTCATGCTACACTAACATGCTCAACTTGAAATTAATGAACAAAGTTAGTTTGGCACAAATATAGTGCAATACTTGGAACAGAATTGACACAGCACAATAACCCTTTAAGTCCCTAGACTTCAAAAAAAATTTTCATTACTGTCTCCTGTACAATTCTCGTGATTTTAGTTTAGAGAATTTGGTATTGGACCAACTGATAATCCCCAAATTGATATCTTCCTTTATTCTCATCATTTGTCTGCTTGATATTGTATTGATATTGTAAGGAGAAATCCTCTCTTGGTCACTGATGAGGGTGAAAGGGTTAAATGCCAACAAAACATATGCCACACCTGAGTATCCTTGCTAGTAAAATGCACCATCCATCCCTGCTTCAACACTTTTGATCCTTTTCTTTTGGTATGCTTCACAGATACAACAATCCGTTGGAGTGGAATGTTGTTGCTCATTGTAGGAGTCAGCTGAGGCAACTCACTGTCTGGTGATGAGGGACTAGTTGGTTCAAAGTCCTCTTGGCTGCTGCGACTTGCTAATTCAATTTCTCTTTCATTCTCACTTAACTCTTGTTCATTTGGAATGTCATTTGAAAGATCCATTTCTGACAAACTTTCAGAAATGGCACCTGAATCAGAAGAGCCAAGAGACCCTGCAGCATGAAAAACTCTTGGTTGTATCTTTGGTTGGATAATGATAATTTTAATTTATTTAGAGTTTAAGGGTTTTAAAACCCTTTAACTCCAAGTAGTGATTAACATGTAACCTCTCCCTACAATATTCCTACATTATCCAGCAAACAATTAATGAGAATACAAAAACTTATCAGGTAGAAGTTGTTATCTTGATCTTACCACAAATTCTCATAACTAATTTACAAGGAAATGTGTAGCAGCTAGAGGGGAGAATTATCAATCAGATCTTGAAAGCTGATGGGTTAAAACTTAGAAGGAATATATGGTATTGGTAGGGGGAGGAAATTTCAGACCTAGGGATCCACAGAATTAAAAAAACAACCACTGTTTACATTTGTTTTCATGTAAAACTTAAATTATCAGAATCACTTATTTTTTATTTACCTGTTTCTACCATTGCCCCCTCACCCAAACAAGTCTTGCCAACAAACTTCTCACACTTTCGATGGCAGTTATATTTACAATCTGCAATTATTCAAAAGAAGAATATCAGTCAGTTGATGACTCAATAGTACAAATTAAGAAAAGCAATATTGACTTTCAATTGCTCATGTCAATTTTATTCAAAGGATCACAAAGAGGAATACCTTTACGGGAATTGCCATTTTAGACATTAACAAGATTCTAGTTGAACATCCACAAAATCTTTAATCAGTAGAAATGTGTCTAGGGATACTTAGTTTTACATGCCCGTATAGATGTTTGCTTCCCCATCTAAATGTTATTTAATTCAGTTTCCCAAGCACTTTTGCTACCAACAGCAGCTATTGGTTTGCTCAAAGGCTTGACCTTTGTTTGGAGCACTCAACAAGGAGCATTCAGATTTCCTTTTCCTTTACATTTCTTACTTTGAATTCCTATTTTCATCAATACACAATCTTAACATTCACAAAATATAAAATGTGGAATGAATTTATCCCTTACCTTTACACTGTAACCCTTGACGGAATAGGCCCTTTAACTGTGAAAAGACAATAAATAGCCAATGTTGGATCTTGGCAATAACAATAACTCACGTGTAAGCATCCAATGAATGTAACTTTGTTTACAAGCAACCTTATCTCAATAGGCAGTCCTAATTGTCTAAAATAACCTTTAAAGTTACAACTTGTTTTCATAAATGGAAATGAATATTGAATCTTCTATGGACAATTCTTCATTTCCATCATTTTAACAACAACTTGCTTTACCATGATTAGAGTTTCCTTTAAGAATTACTTTAAAACTTTTAAGACAACTTCTCTAGTCTGCTACTGGTCAAAAGCAACCAGCCTCTATGGTCTAAGGAGTGCTAATTTTGAACATAATGTAGTTTCAAAGGAACTCTATGATTTATCACAAAGTCATTTTTCCTACCAGTTTTTTGCAAAAGTGGCACACTGTAGGCTTTTTATAGGAATGAACCACGAATGAGTGAGGTATTTGTAATTGGATTCTACCAGACAGCATTCTGTCAATCCAGATTGGACGACCACTCCAAGTTGCCCTTCTGTCTCTTGATGAAGGAAGGCTCTCGGAAAAGGAATTGGAGTGCTGGATCAAGAATGCTGAATCATTTGGGCCACTGACCTGAGAAGCTGGCCTCGGAAGAGTATGTGAATGTAGAGCCATGTTTAATCCAGAAGCACTGTTGCGATGTCTTGAATCTGAACAATTATTTGGTATCTTGAATGCACATTTTTTGTGATAGTTACCACCACATCCTGTGAAAGTAAAGGTAACAGTCCTTGCTCTTTTTCAAAGTCTTCCATTTTCTTACAATATCCTTTTTACCGAACATGACCAAGTAAAGAAACATGCCCAGCTGCTACTGTATGGTTTGCCATGGTAAGTAGAGAAATATTTTTAAAAGGAATAAATTTGTAGCTAAAGTTGTCAATACAGCATATGATCATTAACAAAATGGTGACCTTTTCATTTCTAAGTGATGTGATTTAAGCTAGAGAGAAACAAACATTTTCATATGGGGGTGGGGTGGGGGGAGGGGGAGGGGGAGGGAGTAGTGACAAAGTCATAGTTCTGAAAATTGTTTGACAAACAGAAAGTCTTTCACTTTCAGAGGTTACCATGTGTTCATTTCTTATTAAAATGTTATTACAATGTCAAGTAATTAGGCACTGATATAAAAAACTGTATACAGAACAGATCAAGCAGATGTTATCTTGATAAAAGTCCAGATTTTTGTCAGCATTTATCAAAGAAATGTAGGGACTTCTGTTGCAAGAATCCATTTTTAGATCCTGAGAATGAAAGAGTACCATATCAATAATAACTAGAGATTGTACCTTCACATTTGATTCCTTGTCTTACAAGGCCAAACAACATTTCACCACAAAAGTCACAAAATGTTGGAGATCTGTATGAATGAACAATCAGCATGTGAGGACGAATAATGGTCTCATCTGCTGGGACTTTAGCTGAAAAAAAAAAAAAAAAAATCAACAAAGAAGAAAATTATTCAAAATACTTAAAAAAGGTAAAAGGAATTATTATCATAATGATAATAATCAACACCATTATTGACATTTATTTCATTTAACTTCAAAATTTAGAGAATTTAAAACATAATTGAAATATCAGAGACTCCCATCTCAAGTACCATTAACACTGCATCCTTAAAAGTGCCTCCCCATCCCCACCCTCTTCTCTGCCGTAAGTTTGTCCCTTTAAAACTAAACCAGTTACGGTGACAAGTGTATTAAGGCAAAACTAAGAAAAATTTCATCTTGTCAACTTAATTAACTTTATCCTAATTTCTTCCTGGTCATGGTCTGATTCAAACGATGCTGTTCATGCCTGGAATACATAACATCATAATTTTCTAAGATGTCAAGTTGCATCACACCCACAATTTGCATCACACCCACCCACTGACCACTTATAAACCCATATAGACCTCTTGCTGGGGAAATAACATAATCATATTTCACATATAAGTAATTAGAGTGAAACATTTTCTCTTGGCAGCAAACCCAGTTTTTAAGCTGACATACCTGAAACAACAACTTCAATAACAGAGCCTTCATGCAACTGGTCCACGCTGGTTAACTTCTCCAATATGTTAGTTGTGGAATAGTTATGTATAAACATGATCACTTTGTCTGCTATGCCAATGCAAGAGTGGTCTGGGAACTGATTGGGAAAAAAATAAAGAGGAAAGAAACACAGCTAAATGACACAAAACAGTCTGTGATCCAAAATTTCCCACACAACATTAAGCACAATGTTATAAGCACAATGCACTATGAGTGTTATAATCAAAATAGGTTATTAGTTAAATTGTGAAAAAGTCCTGAGCCTAGTTTGTTCTGCTGCTGAAGCATATGTTTGTTTTGTATCATGAGCCAAGAGACCCTTGTTTATTTTTCAATCACAGATTTTACTTTTTGAAAAAGCTTCGAAAGATATAATTCCATACACTGATGGGATGCTGATCTACAGAGGGTGACCCTCTAACCCCTGTATATTAAATCAGTTTTCCTTGATAATTTCTTACAGTATTTACCCTCCTGGACATTGTGGAAAGAGAAGTACTGTGGGTGTTTCTCTCATGAACTAAACATGAATTATCATTACTCTGTCAAGCATTGTGGCATATTTTGCAGGCCTAACCTTTTAACTCCCAAGATCTCTTTAGTAATTCTCCTTACTGTCTGCTATTTAGTTCTTGTGATGTTAGTTTGGAGAATTTGGTATTGGATCAACTAATGATCCCTTAGTTCACATTTTTCTTTATTCTCATCACTTGTCTACTGGATATTGTATTGATATTGTAAGGAGAAATTCTGTCTTGGTCACTCGTGGAAAGTTTAAGCATTAAATAGCTTGCAAGCTAGGGTAACTGTTCATACTCTTTTGTCGTCATTTTTATAAGTTCTTATTTGCTCAAGGCCCTCCAAAGTCATAGTTATAATGATACTACTACTAATAATAATAATACTATCATCATCATCATAAAACTGTTGATGTTCTTTGACCTAAATGTTTTGGGCCCCTCTAAGTGCCCATTTTAACTTGATCTGTTAAACTCTGAGAAGAGGCCTGAGCATATGGACTCTATTGATTTACTAACACATCATAACTTGACACCAGAAATTTTCTACAGGAGCACAGCAGGAGAGTACTGCAGTTTATTGGTGTAATGCCTCTGCCATTACTATTTTGTTTTCATTCTCATGGTAAATTTATTATGTATCAATTGGGTAAGTGTAGTAAAACTCCCCAAAATAGCACTTAGTAATCAACCAGTTGCCCGTATCACCTGTAAGACAGGCTTCATCAAATCTTACTGAGGGAATGTAGAGAAACATAAGCCAACAAAAAAGATGCTTTAAATTGAACTGTTTGGGTGAAAAAAAAATTGATTTGCCACTTAGAACAAAGAGTTGCAATGAAATTGGGAAGATAACATAATGTGTTTGACTCTTTAACACAAGTAACCCAAACTCAAGGCAAAAAAAAAAAACTTGTCAAAATAATCCATTTTACATCAGGATAATTGGATTTTCAAGTTCATTATCCCAATCATACCACACACAAACCCTTTCATATCGACCGACGACAGATGTGTACTTCAAACACAGGCTGACTGCCGTCATGCTTAAGGATCCAGCAGTGATAGTTCGTCAGGAGCAGGACTTTACTCAAGAAAGATCATAACCAGTTTAAGAAATGCCTTAAGTTGTTTATGCTTGAGATATCAAATTTCAGATCCTAAAAATAGTTCATTGTGCACTAGGATATAATGCAAGTAGAATGAAAATGCAACAGTGTGCATTTACCTGCTTCTTCTGCTTGTAAATTTTCACAGAACAAAGCTCAATCTAAACAGCTGGTATTCATTCATGAGATCATTTTCAATTTGCAAATTGCTGAATTTGACATACAGCATCAAAGGGAAAAATTTTCTTTCAAGTATAAGCAAATAAGAATTTTTTTCACACTTGAAGTAGTAAAAGCATTGTTTAGTTTTAGTAAATTCGTCTTAAACACTCAAACTACAGTAGCGGGGTTTTTATTCCTTTGATTTAACAATAAGAAAAAAAAAAACCAAAATAGGAGAAAATAAACAAACTTGCCTAATTTCCAGGTCTTTGACGAACATTCTGATTAAAATTTAGAGCGATACAAACTCTAGCAAAGCCTGTTGAAATGACATATACGTGCGAAGTTCGTGATCGAACCGAGCTTTTGATGTTGAATATATTTTTGGTTATAAATGTGACATTTGCAGGTGCACGCGACAAAACGCCTCCAGAATTGGCAATATCGACGTTATTTGAATATCTACGACGACAAATGAACCTATCTAATGACTGTTCAACTGAGAAGAACCCGTAGTTAAAAGAAAAAACTTAAAGGAAAAAACAGGAAGTTATTGGCGCTGGTGTGGCGACAAACGCACCGATACACAGCATAAATCGACATCGCCTATTTCGTGTCTCTTTGATGACCGATCCATTGCACTAATTTGCCAATTTCCCAAAAAGAGGAATCTGGTTGATGCAAAATGGTTTATGAAGCTAGACGTTAACCAGGGGTATAGAAAAATTGTACACATAGCGATTTAGAGTCTAGTTACACTTGAACAATATGAACAACCGTCCACAAACTTTGAAAACTTTAACAACTAAGAACATTACCACTTGCAGATAAGATCACTTTAGACCGGTTTAAATTGACGGAAACTCTGAGCCGAGAGACCCTTGTTCATTTTTCATTCACAGATTTTAATTTTCGAAAAAAACTTCGAAAGATATTACTCCGTACGCTAGAATGGTTTAGTGTCTTGGATGAATGACCCATGCCGCGTGACAGCAAATAGTCGTTGATGGTTCTTCACGTTGTTTTCGCTATCGACTGTCGCTCACGAACAAGGGGCGGTCGGAGAAAATCGAGATATACAACCACTAAACATGCTATAATCGGCCATGCGGTCTGTCGTGGTGAATATTTAAACAAAACACGATTTAAATAAAAGGGCCCTCTAAAAGACACGGACACAAACTGTCATTTTACATCCTGTGAGCTCGCAACCGTTAAATAAACTATAAAAACAAAAAAATTATTGACCATCAAAGTCACCATCTATTTTCTGTAGTTGGCGGCGAACTCGATGACTAATAAGCAGTCGGTGATATTAAAGAGTGACTTTACGAGCCAAGATAAAGATTTGTTCCTTGTGCGATCAGCAGAAAATATAAGCTTGAGAATTAAAGATCCGAATGATCGAATCTTGTTCTTTCCCCCGAATTAAAAGTAACAGAAACGTCAGCAGTTGGATGCTATATTTCTCACGGATAAACCCTAAAAGAGAGCAACTGTGGTTGAACCAAAATGCTGGCGATTAAATAAGCTTAATTATACCTTTTGATCGAGGAACGAATGTGCCAGTTCTCTTAACGCCGACATATCCTTTCCTTCAAATCCATACGTTTCCCTTGCCAAGCCGCATTGGAAGGAAATTCCTCTCCGCGGATAGACAGGCTCAGTCATAGCTGTACACACAAATCATCAAAGAATATTCTCTAAACATCAATCACACACAACCCAAAAGGCGATAAATTTCGCTGACCAAAGAGTTATTACTCGCTACTGTCTCTACTAGAAATATTTCCCTAACAATATGGGCGACAACATTGTCACGTGACAGCTACATATTGCCCGGCAGAAAAAAAAAGAGAGGAACGTATTTCCGGTAATTTTAACTTCCGGTATTGTTTGAAGGGTAAAATTGTATGATCATAATACACAAAAGCAAACAAGCAAAGAAACGGAAATAAATGGTTGAACTGATAAACGTACGTCCAGTGTAATAACGCCTAATATAGCAAATGAAATGAAAGACTATAAGCTCGCCAACCTGCAATTGTTCATCATTTGCAACAAAAATGGAATGTGAGATCTTTCAATCTTTTATGACTGCTCAATACAGAGTACAATATAACAATCAAACTGCAAGTTTTATGTACACGCAATTTCGTGGGTAAAGAAATTCGATAGTTCAAGAAATTTGCTTTAAAGTATTTTTCCTGAAAAGCCCCTTTTCTCATTTCTTGCTTTTTCAATGAACTTCCGCGATTTGCCGTAACGAATTTGGTTAGGTTGACACTGATGACGTAAGTCCCTCTTCTCAATAACGTCAGAGCAAATGTAATAATAGGAATCTGACGTCACAGAAATACGCTCTATAGACAAAAATAATGGTTTACGAGCAAGACAGCAAATAGACCATCCAGTTCTATAAACAGCTCGCAGTCACGGTTAAGGCTGCGACTCTATACATCTAGAGTGGTTTACTCTCGTTTCGTCTAGAAAAGCCTGCAATGGAGAGTCGCAAATTTGACTGTTACTAATGTTTTGTGAAGTATTACACCGATTTGAAATGACATATTGTGCGATAACCATGCTATCTAACATTGACGAAGTCTAAATAATTTGCGGCAAAGGAATTCGAAACTACTCTGATAACTTATTACCGCCAGGGGTATTCCCTTACCTGAAAATAGAACATTCTTTTAAGCTTCATTGAGCGCTGTTAGCTCACGCATTTCTAGTACAGAATGTCACAAGTGCAAGTGAAGGGAATGCTGGTAACTGAGAAAGACGTAGGAATGATTTTCATTTGAGAATTCGAGGAGGACATTTCTTATTTAATGGGATAATCTGACAGATTGATATTTGTATGTAGCAATGATATGTCTTAGGAGTAATAACGCAGTTTAGAGAATAGGTCAAATTTTCTACACCAAATACGGATTAAAATGTTTTTCATCTCCACAACTATCTTCGCGTCGTTGTAAAAATGGTTACCAACCCTGCAAATCTGAATAAATTTGACATTGCTTCTTTATATTGGCCGTGCCGTTCACTCTTTCTTCAATGGCCTTGGGAGAACTTTCGTAGGTTGAACTACCTATTAGCCAGGCTGGGAGTGAACTCCAAGTCCTAGGAAAGCTACCAGTAAACAACAACTAAGGATGACTGATATCAACTGGCCGCTTCCAGAGCTAACATTGAACATTTGGATCGATATGCAACATGTGCTTGACAACCAAACGGAAACTTGAATAGGACACCCCAATAATGAGACGACGTTGTGACGAAAAGCGATGTGAAACTTGCTCAAGTTTAAATATAATTCAAAGGCCTCCGAGATTTTCTAGAGGATGTTCACTCACAGGAAGTTAAAAAGATACTAACATCTCATATCTGAGATTATCCAAAGCCACTCTCAGTGATGTGCGGATACAGGTTTGTTTTAAGGTTCAACAAACAATCGGAACAAGAGGCTAATTCCTAATTTCGCACCCTCTGCTTTAAACACGAAAATCATAATTTGTTTGATAGCAAATAACCTTCAAGACCAAAAAAGACACAGTCATGCCTTTCCGCTCACTCTCTCTCTCAAACCGCAACGTACATTATTTACTTGCTTATTGGACAAAGTCAAGTTGACTTGTTATGTCTGTTAAACCAAAATACTTCAATAAAATAGTTGCGATGTTCGACTTTTTTTTTATTACTGCATATATGGCAACTTACAAGGTCTCAATCTACGAATGGCGTTCCGTGAGCCGTGATCGTTTCGGCCAGCGCACTAACTTCGTACTCACACCTTCGACGGCTGTGTGAGATTGCTGGCCGAAAGACCTACAGCTCTTGCGATACAACTGAGTATTGCTGAAAAGCAGGTACAGATTACGTCTCTCTCTCTAATATACACGTTTGGCTTATTGAACCTTTATACAGCGAGTGTAAATTCAGTCTCATACAGATCATATCACAATAGTTATTTTAAATGACATAGATTACTAATTTCCGAAAAACAAAACAAAACCTAAAAAAAATTTTTCGTGCTCCCATCAACTTAAGCAAGTTTATTTTCAAAGAGGCAAACAAGTAAATTTGCTGAGTTAGTTAGATTTCAACTTCGAAGATCAGACACAAAACTTGCAGAATATCACCACAACAAACAACAAAGCCTACCTGCTGAGGAACACAAATAAAAAGTTTGGATTAAATACCATTGCTCTAGTTCAGTCTTGTTGACAGTTCCTCTATCATCCCACTTCCCAAATGTGTATTATAGTTAAACAGCTTATTTCATTTTAACACATGATGAAACTGATCCCATTCAGCAAACTTGTGATCTTGGGACTCCAGGTGCAAACTACAGCCATCACAAATTTCAATATTAACAGATTTATCAACAGTGGACACACTCCTTCAGAGAACAGACTACATAACGAGAATTCATCTCTGCAAAATACCCACAAACCTGACAAAAAGGTTTTAACACTTTTCCTCATTCAACCAACCCAAATGAAACCTTTAATATCTGTAGTTTCAACAGACATAGTAGACGAAATCTGCATGAACAATTCTGCACTGTCAAGAAAATCTATAAATAACAACAATTTTCAAAAACCAACCTCTGCAAAATGCTATCTACTTCATTACTGCAATCATTTTAAACAAGTGTCATTCACAGACAAAGAACCCTTATTACATGTGCTCAAAATAATACCGTAATTTCCGGTCGATTACCCGCGGGTAATCTGTTGATTTTGCATTAAATCCGCGCCACTGCGGGTAATAGGGAGGTGCGGGTTATGTGACAATTTTAAATTCTTCTGGAAGTTGAATTGAAAAAATTTCTCACCTACCTGCGTTTCCACCTCTCAAATGAATTTTATTGTATCAAAAGTGCCACAAAGCGGCACGAAAACATGATGCCAACTCGAGTTTATTTCACGCATAATTAGTTGCGTGACAAACAAATTTTTATCGGCACGCGTGAAAACAAAACCTTGATGGTGACAAAAATAATCCAAGGATATCCGGCGCATCAGTAACAAATTTCCAGTTTTCACTAGCTTGAGCTAAAGAGAATTTTCCCGTTTTAAGGGACTTGTTAGGCCCAGTAGAACAGGAGATATCGATTTTTTTGAGAAATTGCCGACAGTAATTTTAAATCCCAAATGCATCACCAGAATGTTGAAAATAATAGGTGCGAAACTTAACTAATTTCGCGCTGAAAAAGTATTTTAACGACAAATGAACAATGGATATTGCTCATTACGCTCCTATTAAGTCGCCTTAATGTCACGTTTTCGCCACCGAAAAAGTTGAATAACAACGTGCGGGTTATCCACCGGTGCGGGTAATCCGTTGACTTTTTTTTTCGCCGTATGCAATAATCGGCCGGTGCGGGTAATCGGCCGTGCGGGTAATCGACCGGAAATTACGGTAATTATTTAATGTTCTGTTCTGAAGGGAATGGCCAAGCTTCATAGGAAACACCTCATAGAGCTTAAACCACAGCAGTTGAGACAAAGAAGCTTTCTAGGAAAATTCCACACCATGGCTGGGTCTTCAACTCAGTACCTCTTCAGTGAAGCCATTTCCATAAAAAGAAAACCAACGACTGCTACCAATGCTGTAGTAAAGAGTGTCAAACAAAATTCCAACAGATTTCAACTTTCTCTGACATTCATGTAAAATCCACACAAATTAAGAAGCAAGGCAGGCAATTGGGAGAATTACACTTGAAAATCAGGTCTCATTTTGGAATCATTTGAATTCCATGAACTGGAGTTTTGGTGTTTATGAAGCTTTCTGCTTTTGCAGTTTAGCAGGCAGCTTGGACTTTGCCCTGAAAGATACAAAATGTGAAAATTATGGTCAAACAGGTCAAGTGTCCATCCACAGTGAACATTCAAGTCCCTTTAAAAAAAAAATTGTTAATAAGCATTGCTGGTAAATACCTTGCAGGAAATAGTGCTATTTGCTAATTCAGAAGGGACAAAATTGTAAGTCACGAGTGTAATTTCTAACTGCTTTTCAGAATATGGACAAAAATAAACTAATATTTTGGTTAATGTGTGCTATATAGTGAGACAATTATTCACCTCAGTATGAGTAAAAGTGGTGGACATCTACCTTGCTAATTCATGGCTTGTTAAATATCCACCAATATTCACTAATTTGGTAAATTATTGTTGAATAACACTGCTAAAAAAGCAACAACAACTTACTGTTCAATGAGGCTTCCAACTTTCTTTCGAGCCAATTGGACGTACTCATCAACCTTATCCTGAAAGTGAAAACAAATATTAAGGGGAAAAAATGTACTTCTTATCAATTTCAACATAAAAAATTCTCTTAAATCAAACGAGATACAGAGATATGAATTCCTAATCATTGCTCAATTTTATTACGCACCTGATGATCTTCATACAAGCGAGGCACAGAGAATAGGACAATAACACCTGTCAAGGAAATCACCAGGAAATAATGATACAGAAGGAATGACTGGATGATGAACTCAGTAACTGCACAATTATTGTTGACTACTTCACTAACGTACTCACTGACCAACTGACTCACTCCCTCATTCACCAACTAAATCACTGACTCATTCACTGACTTCCTGATTCACCCTCTAACCAACTTGATCACTGACTCATTCACTCAGTCACGCACTGACGGATAAAATGACTTGTATTGAAGGTACCCACCGATAATGATGAGAGTTAAGGCACTGAACCAAGCTCCAACATAGGATAGAACCCACAACAAAAGTCCAAACTGCAAAAAATTACAACCATTGGCCACTAAGTAAAGAAGCTGACTCATCTGCCTTAAGCCGTATTTACACTACAGTTCAGAAGCCATTTTCAAAAGCCACATTAAGTCAACAATAACCTCTGTTTCCTTTACATAGCAGTGAATAAGTCTTTGCTTAGATCATTGTTAAAATTATCTGGGCTCAATTCATCTTGAATTTTATCAATTCATTAAGGAGCTACTATAAAATAATGGCAGACATAAGAGCACACTTGACATTCTATCATATACCTTGATGGAGTCAACAATATCCTCTACTAGGAAGAGTCGCCTCAGTTCCTTGGAATAACAGTTGATATGATCAATACTGGCCTCTACAAACTCCACAGCCTGCAATGAGTAACACAATCAAACTTTAGGTTGCACTGCAGCAGTTCTATGCTTAATATGTAAAACAAAAACTGTTTGCACAAACTAACCCTCTTACACATAAATTTGTCTTGGTCAGTATCCACCAATCCTGACCTGACACTTGGTCAATAACACACAGTGACCAGAAGACATTTTTGTGCTGAGTGCCGAGGTTCAATTCATCTCATTGCAAAACCTTTTCTGAAGAGTCCAACCAAGGCCACTTAAAGCAAAAACATTGAGAAACTCTATGTAGAGGATTTCAATACAGGAAATCACCATGCAAAAGACCAAGATTTCATTTTACCTTTTCTTTGGGGATATCCACGTCTCTCTCAAGAACAGTTCTGTCAAAGATGGAAGAAAAGAAGTCACATAAAATGAATATACTTAATAGTGCAACTTTGGATACAGGTGCAAAGTTGTGTTAAGCTTGTTGATACAATTTACACTGTTACATTTTCAATTTGATTTAAAAATATTAGTTATTCCTCATTATTCATCATTCCTCCTTAGAGGAAGCAGTGTAGCCAAGTAGTCAGGGTGCTGGCTTGTAATCTCAACTGATTTTTTCTCAGCTGTCCAGAGTTCAATTACTTAGCTGCACTTTATGTATGGCCAACTGGTCTGCCTCCTGCCAGTTGAGTGTTTTAAACAGTACCTTCCTTAACAATGTCACGATTTGTTCATATTTGCCCTGAAGAGCCCCCATCGGGGAGGTGGTAAATCAATTAAACATACAAACATTGTGAAAAAAAGTAGTGATGAAGTATTATGGTGGGCCTCATGACATGGTCATTTCCTATGAGGGTCCTACCATTTTGACTGCATACTGCAAGTCTTCTTCAGGCAATAAAGGTCACATGGTTATTATGTTTCCCTGTGAAAAACTAGCTTTCAACATCAGTGTTCTCTTTTTTAAGGCACTAACATCTTAAATTTACCACTTGTAGTGCCTCTTATTGAAAATTCAAAAACAGGATCAAACTCAAACAGTTTGAAAATTTCTTTCACCTGTCATACTTAAAATAGAGAAGAACACTGCAACAGCTCTGCTATTTTAATGGTTGGTCACCAAAAGCTGTTCAGTACCTTTTTAAGCACTTACTTGAAGGGATTCTCAGTGCCGCTTTTCTGGATAGCACCCATAACAGTCATGCCAACCCTATAAAGCAGCGACACTGTTAACAGCGCCATGGAGAAGAAGGTCACAACACTGAGGAATGTATATGTGGTCAAAGAGAACAACAAAACCAGTTCAATGGCAACCACTATTCCTGTTTTCTTCAGACACCGCCAGTAGATCAGATCAATTACTAAAAACAAGAAAGAGCAGAAATTACATCAAAACTTTCTGAACAGTACAGATCTCTGTATTAACAATTCTAACACCTTATGGGCAATCAAATATTGTCTTCAGTAAACCAAGAAGCTTTTCTGAAGAGATGAGAAAGAATGCTTCAAATTTAAAAAGTGAACTCTGCATCTCTACTACAGCCACCATATGGCGTACAAATCTCAAACCAATTCTGCAGGTTTTCAGTAATTCTGAAAGATTGAAACTAAACTGTACATCAAAATTCCCTCGCTTTTCCTATTTTCTTTTAACTCCCCATTCTAGTCTCAAAAGACCTCAAACAATCTTTTGCTTTACTTATTTGTATCATTCCTGTCTATTGAAAGCATAAGAGTGGATATCAGAAGAGTTTGCCTGTATAAAAAGTTTTTTAAAATAAGTGAACTTCAACAGAAGGAACAATCTGGTCTTGTTTGAAGGTAACTAATCTGCAATAAAAATCAAGTTCTGATGAGTAAATTCCCTTGACAGCTTCTACAAAAAATTGCATCAATCTACAAAGACAAATCTGTATGGCATGCTGTCCTCTCTCAAAATGTTTTAAAAAATTGTCTGTGTTGCCAAAAATAATGCCACAAAGTAACTGGCTCAAATAACAGGAAGAGTATGATGTTTTAAAAAATTTATTTGGAATGCTGGGGAACAGTAAAGGTAGACTACAAAGAATAGAAGCTTAATTCTCCAGTGGTAACAGAGTTTTACCCTCAAAGAAGAATGAAACAAAAATTCATTAGAAGAATGTCTCTTAGACCAGAACCACCACAATACAAAATATGAAAGTGAAAATGCAAATTCACTCAAAAAATAAGCATAACGTTTGACTTTACATTAAATCTTGTACAAGCATATAGGGTGTGGAATTATTTCAAAATAGATTTAAATTCTGATCCTGATAGAATGCTTAATAACCTGTACCATAAAAAAAGGAACAGTCCATACAAGGAGGTTTTCAGCATTAGATACACAGAGGAGGTGTATTCTTACATAAAAGCTGAAAACAATTCCTCTGCAAGATAGGATCAAATATCTGAATCTACAAGAGCAACAGGATTGAGAGGAATATTGTAAATACACCAGCAGGTGTAATATCGAAAACTCTAAGAAGCATTGATCTCATCATACTTTCATGGAAAAATCAAGAAACTCTGCTACATGAAAAGCAAAATTTATCAGAAAAGAATGTGACTCATGTAAATAACCAGAAATGATGTGAAAAAATTAAGTTAGTTTATAGACCCCACCCCAAATCTTAGTCAAAAACCAAAATATAAGGTGGTTACTTATAAATAATTCAGTTTGACATAATCATAGAGAATAATTATGCCAGTCAACTGGAAAGAACTTCTATGAATATCTGGGGCAAAAACATAATACGAATAGATTTGAATTGAAAATGAATGATTCACTTTCTCCTGTAAACAAAATGGCATAGTCATATGTGTGAAGAAGAGTCCAATACACGATTCAAGGCCAATTTTAAATGGGGAAAATTGCCTAGCCATAATGAAGCTATTTACTCTCAATTCCTCCCTATATTCTGGGCTTTGGTTACGATTTAATAAACGAATGAAGTTTCCAATAAAGCAATGAACAGGGTGCGACCATCGTTTCATATGTTTTCATTTTTAAGACAGCGCCCTGGTCTACAGTAGATAACACCGTAACACAGTTTCAAGTCCGTGCAATTGAATTCGCAGTAAATAAAATATATTACCTTACTGTCAACATTTATTTTTTTTTAACGAGATATTGATTTCAACGACGATGAAGAATCAACTTCGATGGCCAACAAAGAAAATCTTGTACACGTTCTGTCGTGTCGAGTGCCTCGCTCGCCTCCGCAGGTCATCTAAGCAACAATGAACCTTTACTTAAATATTCCCAATTATTGAGAGCTATATACCTCGTTGATCCACGCCGTTTTGTTTCATCCACACCGCCGGCCAACTTGTCAGCTCTACAATACAACAAAGATCAATTTTTTTTAACAAAATATTAGCTCACGGCCTACTGAAGTAATCCTTCTTCACTGTCTCTGTGTTCGTTTGCCGGCAATCGATCTCAGAATAAAGTGCACTTCTTGTCTTCTACCTCGAACTACATTTGCAAAGTTACAACAAAAATCAAACGTAATTAGCTCTGCTACTTTACATCATCCGCGCAAACCAGTTCAATAAGTTTACCGCTCCTTAGTACAGTACATAAATACACATGTACAACCATCAGCCATAACTGCCAATCTCACCTTTCGTGGCTGGTTCTTCTGGTTTTTCTTCCGATTCTACTTGCTCTGATACTAGATCTTCGACAGCCGACGTTTCTTCTCTTTCATCAGGCACGTTTTCACCTTCTGGCGATGGTTCGTCTTTTGTAATGTCATCCAAAGGTGGTGTAGTCGAGGAGACATCCTCCTGATCCTCCATGCCTGATGAAAAATCTACCAAGTCTCCTGTTTCTGGTGAAGCGGACTCCGACATCATCAAACTCAATATTCCCAAATGTTTACGCTTGACCTCCGATACAATACTTTAAAACTTCAAGTAAATTGACCAGTAAGTTAGATCTTACGCAAGGACGAAACTTAGAAGTGATGGTGGAATATGTTTTCAAAAATCACGCTGGCGCAATTTCCACAAGTCGCCATATTTGGGAAAGCGAATGTAAAAGAACCAATCAGAGTAGTCGTTATAATTCTTTTTTTTTAATAGTCCTCCAAATAAGGAAGTCTCAAAGTTCAAAGTCAAACTCAGAGCAAGCAGAAAGATACAAGCTAACAGAGTTTATGAATTCAGATCGAAAACTCGCTTTGGGGACAAAAAATTAAAAAAGGAATGATCCTCGCGTGGACAGCGAAAAAAAAAAGTTGCATAAAAGGGAAAAATGAAAAAATTCGGGCTTCGCTACGACGGGATTCGAACCTGTTCCTCCCAGAATACCGGACATATGGTTGCTACTACCTCCTAACCTTGCGAACTGAATTCTCAGTTTTCTGGGAATTCCTGGGAATTCTCCGAAATTCCCAATTATGCAAATGACCCTCGCAAACTGAATTCCCAGTTTTCTGGGAATTCCTAGGAATTCCTAAGAATTCTCAAAAATTCCCAACTATGCAAATTAACTCTGATTTAAAATGCTTGGAATTACTGGGAATTTCTGGGAAGACTCCAGTTTTGTGAGGACTTGGAATCCCTAGGAATTCCTAGGAATTCTCAGTTATACAAGCTACCTATAATTTAAGAAGTGTGGAACTCTTGGGAATATCTGGGAATTGAATTTGAGGCAATTTAAATACCCTGAGGTCCACATAAATTCTAAGAAATTCTAAATACCTTGAATGTGAAGGTTTTAAGAAAAGGAGTAATTTCAGAGGCTTAAAACTTTAGCTCAATAAAAGGTATGCTATACAAAACTTACCAAGAGATATACATACATGTATATGTTTATAACTTAAAGATCATGAAATTTCTTATTCAAACTTAGTTTTAGTAAATCTTTACATTAATATGGATTTTCTCATGAACCAGCAGTCAGTTATGTTAAATGGAAATTGCCAATTAATCCAATGTACTCATATCACAGATTTGCTTTCTAACTTCAAAGGACTCTTGGATTCCATAATCAAAAAATATTTTTATTGTGATGCAAATTAATGTCTCATGTTCACTGATGTGCCAAAATCATCAAACATTCATTAGCTGTTCCTTGGTACACAACTTCCTCAATAATTAACAATAATTACATTGTTATCTACACTTTGTTAGTTATGAACATAAGTTACTTCCCTAACTTTCATTACTGGTTGCCTTTGTTAGAAAACCTTGGAACAGTCAAGCTCAGTTGCCTCAAACACTGTCAGAGACTTTTTGTTGACAATATTTTTAGTAGAAATTTCATGCCTTAAACAAACAAATTCAACACCTAATTAATCTTTCTTTTTTCATGATTTTTGTTGCCTTTTTTTTCAGTTTTTTGCTCTGTTTTTGTGACTAATTGCTGTAATTTGTTTTGCTGTTTTTATTCTTACAAAACATTTTTGTAGGACTTCCAATACTTGTGGATCATCCACACACTTTGCAATCATTTGGCATGCAGACAAGACAGAGGTAGTCAATGTTCCCATTGAGAAAAAACACCTTTTAAATGACGTCTTTAATTTACTTTATTTGAAACTCTGATCTGAAAATATTTGTCAACAAGACTTGTTATTATTGAGAAGTACCAACCAAGTTTCCTTTCATAACTTAATTTCTTAAATGTCCCAATCACTGGATCTCCCAAAAAATATTACATCTTTTTATTTTTGGTGCAAAATACAAGTCCTTCTTTATACAAAAATGAAAATTGCAATCCACACTTCAATAATAACAGCTCTTAAGTTTACTTGTTGTTCTTCTCTGTCTGTCAGCTATCAACAAAATTGTTTTATACTTCGGACAGTGCATAACTATTTGTGGATCAGAGTTCCAACGCACCTCTGTAATCGCATATAGTTACTTCTGTCTCTTGTACAAATGTTTCTCCTTTGTAAGACGCACTCTACTCTGTTGTCACTACTGCTTTAAGTTCAGTGGAAACGACTGACTGAGGAATCGAGATGGCGGTGTTGGAACGTGTTGCTGAACGCTTGCTACTGTCAAGCTTTGTAGATTTAGGTACTGGTACACTGGGATCATCTATGTATCTCTTATACTTCCTAATGTGGTATCCTTCTTTTATAAATATGAGGGTAAAAGACGATTTGTAGTCGCAGTCAAAACTGTGATTGGCTTGTGTTATTTCTCACCTTTGCCATGAACACAACTCAAGTGAGTTTCGAGTCTTTGTTTCCTCGACAACTTTCGGCCACAAATCGTGCATTTGTAATACGATCGATTCTTGTCGATTATTTCTACATAGAGTGAGCTCAAATCATTATTTATATCACCAAGGTATCCATCGTCTAGAAGCAGAGAACCGGTTGGAGAAATCAGACTAAATTTGTGCGCTTCTCTCAACACTGCAATCGGCAAGCCAGCGGATTCACTTTGCTAGCCAATGACAAGTCCTAAAAGATCCACGTGATCATGCCCGTGATCGGAAACAAATAAGACTCCATTTGGCGCTCGTCTTTGAATGTACTTTTCATCGGTTGATCGTTTTTCTCAACTGTTTTGCTTAATATAACATTTCTAAAGATAGCTTTTATTGTGGTTCAATGGGAAAACGAGAACAGCGTGAGTGTGTGCGCCGTGGAGTTAAAAGAAGGGACAACAGTTGACATATTGACTGGTACAAACAAGGGTCGAGTGGCCATCTGTAAAGCTACGATTTTGAAAGTTTGTGGTGAGTAAAAATTGCGATATTCGTTACGTGATCAAAATCTTATAAAAGAATAGATGTAGCGGGTTGAATTAGGCTTACATAACGCTCGGCGCAACTGAAACTAGAATAATTCTGAGAATCGAATCGGTCACTTGCATGCCGCAGTTTCTTAAGCTTATGCTTTACAATGAAATAAACCTATCAGTAAGGTTTCAAGATTCCTCTAGTCACGTTTGGGAACATGCAAGATTCATAATAGGAACTGTTATTAAACAAACCTTATTACATAAAGAAGCCCTCCTTGGTAAAAACAAAATAATGTATTCAGCCCTTTTTTAATAAAATCCATGAGAGGGATGTACTAACTCCAATATAAAGATCACTCAATATAACAGAGATTTCTCAATTTGAGAATTCAATGAATGCCCTTTTCCTCATAACCATCTTAAAGGCCTGGTCTGAGCTTTAAATATATTTATTTAAATTTTTTTTTTTTCAAATTCAGATGTCATGGAATCCAGATACAAAATGGTCAAGCTTCTTGTGGACAACCTCATTCAAGGCCAACTTATTGTGAGCCCAGGAAAAAAAATACAAACAGCAGCTAAGTTTGCAGTTTAGGATAACTTCATTCTAATTTATTGTTACAGTTACAACAAGATTTTAATCAAAAAATCAATTTTATCTGTCTGTAATTAACCCCTTCACTCCCAAGAATGCTTGATTTTCAAATATAATTCAAGATATTGTATTTTATGGAAAAGAATCAACAGATTTCCGTATGAAGTTTTCAAGAAAAGAAAAATAAATCAAATTCCATCCTAATATTACCACGCGTTGATGTTAATAATTAATCAAAAATATTTTACACATAAGCCTTAATTAAGCTTCTAAATAAATTTCATTGAATACTTGAATTTTAGCTGGGTTTTTTTAATTTAAAGTATTTATTTTACATCATTAGCCTCAAATTTTTGCTTAAAATTCCCAGTAATTATTAAACATTCCTAAAAATTCCCAGAAATTCCTAGGAATTTTCTAGATTTACAGCTTTTCAGAGAAAGTCATTGGTTCTCTGAGTTGGAATTTCAAGTCCTGTTGGCTATAAACTTGGAATTTCTGGGAATTTCTAGGAATTTCTAGGTTTTTAGAACCAGAGTTGTTATGTTTGGGAATTCCTAGGAATTCCCAGTCTGAATTTACCGTGAAAATTCACACCTTTATTCCTAGTAATTCCTAGGAAAATCCTAGGAATTCCTAGGAATTCCAAAAGCCATTTTGCAAGGGTAAGATTCGAAACCACATATCACAAAAGAGGACAATTTAGGAACTTTTTTATTTTTTCCTTGATATTGGATGCAGTAATTTTAGTTGGATTTGTGGGTGGAAAAAGGAAAAAGGATTATGACAAAGATGAACTGACATAAGGGAAAGAGAAGCCTAAAAAAGTCTCGGTTTCAACTGGGTTTGAACTATGCTTTCCAGATACTACCTGGGTGCTAATATCAACTGAGCTACTAATGCCAAACCACAGACATTTTGGAAGCTCTCCTGTTAAAAAAACAAACAAACAAAAACAAAGCAAAACAAACAAAAAAAGAGAAAGGCTTCGACGTGGTTCGAACTCATTCGAAGCCCATCTTGGAAAGCCCCCATTGGAGAGGTGGTAAATCAAGTAAACATACAAACATTGTGAAAAAAAGTAGTGATGAAGTATTATGGTGGGCCTCATGACATGGTCATTTCCTATGAGGGTCCTACCATTTTGACTGCATACTGCAAGTCTTCTTCAGGCAATAAAGGTCGCATGGTTATTACGTTCCCATTGTGGAAAACTAGCTTTCAACATCAGTGTTCTCTTTTTCAGGCACTAACTTCTTAAATTTACCACTTGCAGTGCCTCTAAAAATTTTTGAAAATTCAAAAACAGGATCAAACTTGACCAGTTTGAAAATTTCTCTCACCTCTTGTGCTTAAAGTTGAGAAGAACACTACAACAGCTCTGATATTTTAATGGTTGGTCACCAAAAGCTGTTCAGTACCTTTTTAAGCACTTACTTGAAGGGATTCTCAGTGCCGCTTTTCTGGATAGCACCCATAACAGTCATGCCAACCCTATAAGGCAGCGACACTGTTAACAGCGCCATGGAGAAGAAGGTCACAACATCTTGGAAGCGAATTTTTGTCCGAAGTGTGGAGTGGTTGGCTGGTTGGCCGGGGGGAAGGGGGGGTAGGGGGAAGGGGGGTAGGGGGTAGATTAGATACAAAATAAACGGCTGGTTAAGAATTAGCTTGCGTGGCCAATGCACAAAGTGAAGAAAAGGGCAAATTTGATGTAAGGGCAAAGTGCGATCGGCAGGATTTCCCACCCAGATCTTGATATCTTAAAATACGTGCTGACGTAAATGCCGCCTTCCCACCCCACCCGCGTCGTGCGTGAGGCACGCAGTTTAGCAAATAATAAACAAAGTTCACTCGTGGTCGCATTTAACCAACAAATAGACTTCAAATATCGAGATGTGCTGTTTATAAACGTGCTTTTTCATATATAAAAAAGAAGACCTTCGTCTTCTTGAAGGCTTTGATACTTTTTTGTGTTGTTATATTTTAAGGTTACTTTTTAAGGTTACTTTATTCCACACAAGAATCTGTAATGTTCTTTATAGTTCTTTACTAAGCTCAGCCCAGCTACACTCCTAAAAAATTAACTCTTCTCTCTTATATTGGGTGTACTCATATACTTCATACTACTGTACATTACTGTACTGTGCTCTACTCTACGACTTTACCACTTCTACTCCGCTCTTTCTTCCTCCTCACTTCTTCTCTCTTAGCCTGTTCCATCCTCTCAATCAGCGAAGACACGCGAAAAAAGGCGCGCACATTAACTACTTGCAGACAAGCGGACGTAATCTGCAGCCGTCTCCCTTGTAACCGCAACCGCCGCGGCTCGCTTGCTTCAACACAGCGGTTCAACGTTTGTACATGTGTGCAGGTTATAATTACTAAGTGGAGTGCTGTCATAAACGAGTTACACACAGCCTAACATACAAGTGAGTCGAGGTGTTTTGCAATCGTCTTTGTTTTTGTTAAGAATTGAAACGGAAAGGTCAATCAAAAGGATACCCGTACTTGAATAAGCTTCGTGTTCGAAAATTGTCGAGTTTTCTCTTTCCCTTCTTTTATTCCTTCTACATATAACGATGCACGTTTCAATTTTCTTTCGCTAATTTTTCGAGACAGGGGCTGTTTTTCATGTTTTTCTATGAAATTTTCCGCAGGAAAATGGTGACGGGCCTGCCAGAATTGATCCCCTCACGCACACCCGACGTTTGATCGCTGTGTTGCTTGCTTCCTGGTTCACCCCCCCCCCCCCCCCCCCCACCTCTATTTCACGCATCTCCACTTCCTAAAGAGCCTAAAGCAAGCTAATTCTCTCCACTTTCTATCTTCAATCAGCCAACAATAGCTGCCATACTAACATGACTGACATCAGCCACCAAAACATTAGCTTTCCAGGCGCTGCTGATTTAGGAAGGTTAGGGTAACAGTCAGGCTGTGGACAATCTCCCAAAGACTTTGATTCATCTTCTTTCTCGTCATCAGGAGACCTGCCTATTCAAAGATACTCTCTTGTGAATTTTGGATAGCAAGAGTTAAAGTGGACAAACTACACAGGGTATGAGGGGAGAGACGAGGAATGGTGGGAAGCGGAAGAGTTGGAATTAAGTGAATGGGTAAAGACACTCCTCAGAGTTCTCTCCCCAAGACGTGTTCCTACCATTGGACTAGGAGACAAAAACAAAATTTGCCATAACTTTGCCCAGAGAAAAAAACGAAATGCTTGTTTAAGATCACTGAAACTTTCAATTTATTGTGATATTTAAAATACCAACATTAGGGGAAGTGAAAAACACCCACGAATTAATGGAATTTTAAATGATTATAAGTTCCGTATTTCCTTGAATAAGCGCCTACCCTTAGCATAAATTGAAGTAACCGAGCGAAAACGTTTTTCTATTGCCACTTTATCCAAAACCTTTTGAGCTTCAGCTCTCGAGTTTCTTTTCCGTTCCAGATATTTCAGTCTTCATGCGCTTGTAGAATTCCCTTATGTATTTTTACCTGTGGTTTTGACTTTTCCGTCCTATCAGTGCGCTAACTCAACTAACGCCTACTCGGTAAGGCGCCCTCCTACCAATAAGCGCCCCTAACCCCCCCCCCCCCCCTTTTAGCCACAATTTTATGAGTGCTCGGGCGTTTGTTTGAGGAAATATGGTATTCACTTCTCCTAAATAAAGGGGGGAGGGGGTGGGGGGGCGTACCTGCACCTTTAGACCCCTGCCAGCTACGCTCATGCAAAGTGTCCTGTTGCGCACCCAATCCCCCGCGGTGAAACGACAATTTTGCAGGCTGGTTTTACGAATCTATTTAACCAATTCAAAATGGACACCAACATACAATGGAAAGCAAAATATCCATTCTCACCTTTTTCATCGACGTCTTGGTAATCATAACCGAACTCGAAAGACTTCTTGAACATCTGTTGGTGAGTGTAAACCGGAAACAACGGCACAATGACGTCATCTCTGTTGTGACCAATGGGTGCATCGTAAGTAGATAGCACATTCGCATCCTTCTTAAACTTCCGCAACCATTTTTCATAGATACGATCCACAAACGCGTGATGAAGAGGAAAGATCGGGTCGTTTGATGCTGAAGGTACGTCCCCCATTTCTCCTCCAACAACTATGTGGACCCGGTTGTGCAAGCCGTGGACGTTAGGAAGGCGAAAACCAGTTTTGGTGCTGGCATAACCCTCTAGGATGTTTTTAAAATTGCAGCTAGACTCTTTATTGTAGGGTGGGAAGTCGAAGGTTTCAAAACGGAGCGCAAAGTTAACTTCTGTTTTTGTTGGAAATGTCATAGTATATCCTTGTTTCTTCACTTTCTTCTCCTTCTCATCATCTGTGTTCCGTTTCAATCCAGCTCTTGTTATGTTAGGCTCACACGGCTTTTTTAGGGCATTGGTTTGTTCCTTGGTGCAAAGGACGTACCATTTATCCAAGTATTTGCCTCTCACGATGCCAGTAGTTTGGTTTGTTACACCAAGGAGCTCTTCAGAGCAAATTGTAGGGTCGCATTGAGTGGGATTCCCAGTCCAGTCCCAGAAAGGAAGGGCAAATTCTTCATCTCCTCCAATTTCCTGCAAGGCTCTCTCCCATGCCAACAAGTACAACCGATGCCATGAGGGAAATCCCTGACCATCGTGTGCGAAGTCGATATCAGATTCAGTGACATCATGAGGTAAAATGGTGTCACTTGCCGCATAGTAATGCATCCACGTGAACAGGTCATAGTTAGTGACATTATAAAAGTAGGACTTTGGGTCGCCACCCTCCATAACAGTTTTGCTTATCTCCTCGTAAGAAGTAGACGTAACCACGAAGTCACTTACATAGTGCTTGGACATTTTAACGTATCTCATGTATCGATCTTTCTCCTCGGCTGTCAGGTTCAGAAAATTTCTTCGTATCAAATTTTTCTTCTGCGTGCAGTTCTTGCCATAGTAACCAAACGCGCATTTGCTGCAATCGTAACCTGCATAGTTTGCATTGCATATGCAGACTTTATTGTAAAGAGCACGCGGCCAGTTGTGTCTCTCGTCCTCCGTCTGGAACGGTCGGTAATGGCTGTACTTGAATGTCCAATCACGAATGGTCAATTCCTGGCACTTTCCTCTGTCTCCATCGCAGCCACATAGTGTGGTGAAGCCTTTGGGGATAGGACAACATTTCTTGTCTCTCAGGCTGTCCCGGTCAGTACAGACTCTGGGAAACTGGCCTTCAACCCAGGGTAAAATGACGACGACAAAGACAAGGTATGCGATGCTGGGGTAACCCATTTTATGATCGACTCCCTGAGAGACAAAATTTAGGTCTTATTGTTATCTGTCCTCCGAGCCTAGACGTTCAACAATTATGTGAAACATAGATATCTCTGTTTAATTTTTAATAGTTCTAATAATAGTAATGACAATGATGATAAGAATTATAATAATGATGATGATGATGAGAATAGAATCATGAAAACTTTCAAATAGAGAGAAACTGGGTTTTTTATGTGTTTGTTTTTGAAGAAGAGATGAAACTCAAACATGAAAACTGTTTTCTATAAACCTCACCGAGCCAGGAAAAAAGGTTGATTATTTTACACATTTTCTTTCGCATTTTATCTCACTAAAGTCCGAATTTAATTGATCCATCTTGCAACGACTGTGTTTACAAATTTACAAGATCCTAAAAATGATTAAAAACTCTGGATTGATAGATTTTAGAATCTAAAAAGGGCCGGATGCCATCGAATCTTGAATAAATGTTTCTTTTTCATTCTTTTCATGTCACAAACGGTTGGATTATGCATCTCGAAAAATTTGACCTGTACTCTCGATTATTCTGGTTCTTTTATTAATTATGCTGTAAGGTTACTCCTCGCATAAAAATCCTCATAACAAAGAGCCGTAATTTCGCTTTATCTCAAGAACTTAGCAATCATGACCAGCTTAATTTTCTTGTTTGTGATTTTAAAAGCAACAACTGTTCAGATCCAAAATCTCTTGTTTAATTCCTTTCAAGTGATCGAGATCCAGATTCCCGGAAACTTATCTTCCAGTTCACACTAGGCAATTATTATTCAAATTCTGGGAATTAGTCATGCAGCATATGCAAACTACCCAACAAATGAGCTTAAGATGATATGAATTTTCTTAATGTCATACGGGTTATCACTGTATGCTCTTTGTTGTCTCTCTGACCTAGTTTGGCAACGAATCCATCACCGAAAATATTGACCAAAAAGTTTAAACTTCGAAATCCATTGCTGCTCGCTTGAGAAACTGATTTTCTTCACAACGTTATTGGAAATAAGCGGCTTTTCTGGCGCAAAATATCTGCGACTTGAATCAATGGAAGAGTTCATCATATCACAAAACCACATAATTAACGGCGATGCAACTGGATCATGTAATTTCATAGAATAGTTCAACTTTCCCAGAAAGCATTCTGTAAGCAAGTCTTACTTGTAAATATAATTTTCGGCCCAAAATCAAACTTTATTGCAAGAGACCGTTTCGCTACTTTTTAACAAAAACCTCCTTCGATTTTAGTCAGCCTGAATTCCCTCTTTAGAAGCAACTCTCGAAGTCAATCCGCGATCGGCCTACAACAAAAACATGCGCATTTCTGGTAAGGACTTTGACGAACTGAACATAGTTTGATCATCGGGTGTTTGAGACATGTGCATCGAGTACAGTCCGCATTCTGTTTCTCGTATAATTATCGTCTAAAATGTACCTTGGACATTGTTACCACAAGAGCAGTATATAAATCCTTTGTAGCGATCATGTTGTGAGCGCCTCTTGATTAAGATTGGAGCTTCGAGGTAAGACTACGTGTCTTCCTTGAGAACGAGTTTGATTAAAGCATACCTTCGTCTTCTTTAAAACTGCAAGCTTCTTTGTTCCTAAGATTTGAAATTTCTCCTCTTAAAGTTTGTTCCTGTACGTCACGGTGCTATTGACAAGCCGACTGAACAGTAAAACTAAATTACTATGAAACTATATCTCATCTATTTTGATGGATTCTTAGAAAAGGTTTCCTCAGAATGAGAGTACAGCGTACCTTTGTACTTAAGATTTCTTAGAACTCTAAGCGTCGTTACCAGACTTAAGAGTCTCCTTGTAAAATATACCTTCGGTAGACGCTGCCGAATTTTTCTTCTCTAAGAAGCCTGCTATAGTGCCGTCAGCTTTGCATGGGTCGGCGATTTGTACACAATGTGTTTTGTCTGGACCTCTGAATCGCTTCCAAGAATTCAGCAAACATAATCAACGAACTACATTATTTCAATCTACAAATTTCAAGTCAAGGTATGAAATAACATCCTAGCGAGCATAAGATAGAGATCACTAAATTTATTTCAGAATTAATCGACATGATACAGCAGATGCGAAGTATAAAGTCTGTACACGGTTTTCACTCATTCATCGAACATAAATAATATACCTTTCCGGGTATGCGCTAATCTTGTCAGCACTGCTGTATGGATATAAAATCAGTCTGTGTCATTCAGGTGTTTGTTGCTTGCAAGGTTTACAAAACTGTAACATGGTGAATTGTATCGTTCATTGGAAATCTCTCCGAATTTCTCCTATCTACCAAGAAGAAGGGAACTTAGCAACATACATAATCTGCGGCGCGGAACTTCCCTCGCCAATGTAAAATCTTTGCTCGCTTCAAACATGGAAGTAACACGGCAATCATTAAAGAAACATAATCAAAGTGTACCTGATCGACTAGCTTGTCAACTATGCACTCTTAATGCTTCCGTTTCTTAGGACTGAAACTTTTAGTATCCTTTCCTGAACGCTTCTTAAAACAAGTAACGCGCTAATGCCCACAGAATGCTGGAATGTATCGCGTGACTTAAGTTTACCCAATGTGTGGTTGGCGGGGGGGTAGGGGGGTAGGGGGGTAGATTAGATACAAAATAAACGACTTGTGAAGAATTAGCTTGCGTGGCCGATGCACAAAGGGAAGAGAAAGGGCAAAGTTGATGTAAGGGCAAAGTGTGATCGCCAAGATTTCCACCCTGATCCTGATCTTAAAATACGCACTAGCGTAAATGCTGCCTTCCCACCCCTCCCCCGTCGTGTATAAGGCATGAAGGTAAGTAAATGATGGACAAAGTTCACTCGTGGTCGCATTTAACCAACAAATAGACTCAAAATATCGAGATGTGCTGCTTATAAACGTGCTTTTTCATATAGAAAAAAAGAAGACCTTCGTCTTCTTGAAGGCTTCGATGCTTTTTTGTGTTGTGTTACTTTATTCCACATAAAAATCACACGCTTCTGTAATGTTCTTAACTCATTTCTGACAGCACTTCACGTAGTAATTACAACCTGTGAACATGCAAAGACCTTGGACCGCTGTGTTGAAGCATGCGGGCCGCTGCGGTTGCGGTTACTAGGTAGACGTCTGCAGATTACGCCCGCTTGCCTGCAAGTTAACGCGCGCGCCACTTTTCGCGTATTCGCTTTTTCGCTCGTCTTCGCTGATGAGAGGCTGGAACAGGCTAAGAGAGAGGGAGTGAGGAGAAGGGAAGAGAAGAGTAGAAATGGTAGAGTCGTAGAATAGAGCACAGTACGATAATGTACAGTAGTATGAAGTACAGTGGACTTAAGTGTGGAAAGATTAAAAGGAATAACTGAGTACACCTAATATAAGAGAGACGAGTTAAATTTTTAGGAGTGCAGCTGTGCGGAGCTTAGTAAAGAAGTATTAAACACAGTCTCACATGCAAGTGAGTCGAGGTGTTTTGCAACCGTAATCAGCAAGATACCCGTACTTGAATAAGTTTCGCGTTCGAAAATTGTCGAGTTTGCGTTTTCCCTACTTTTATTCCTTCTACAGATAACGATGTACGTTTCAATTCTCTTTCGCTTATTTTTCAAGACAGGAGCTGTTTTTCATGTTTTCCTATTAAATTTTTGCGCAGGAAAATGGCGCGCGGCCTGCCAGAATTAATCCCCTCGCGCGCACCCGACGTTTGACCGCAGTGTTGCCTGCTTCCCGCTTTTCCCACACCCACTATTTCACGCATCTCCACTTACTAAAAGCCTAAGGCAGGCTAATTATCTCCACTCCCTGTCTTCAATCAGCCAACAGTAGCTGCCATAGTAGCATGGCTGACATCAGCCACCAAAACATTAGCTTTCCAGGCGCTGCAGATTTAGTTGGACAATCTTGCAAAGACTTTGATTCACCATCTTTCTCGTCATCAGGAGACCTGCCTATTCAAAGATACTTTCTTGTGAATTTTGGATAGCAACAGTTATAGTGGACAAACTACACAGGGTATGAGAAGAGAGACGAGGAATGGTGGGAAGTGGAAGAGTTGGAATTAAGTGAATGGGTAAAGACACTCCTCAGAGTTTTCTCTCCAAGTGTTCCTACCATCGGTCTGGAAGGCAAGAAAATAAATTTGCCATAACTTTTCCCAGAGGAAAAAATGAAATGCTTGTTTAAGATCACTAAAACTTTCAATTTATTGTGATATTTAAAATATCAACATTGGGGGAAATGGAAAACACTCACGAATTAATGCAATTTTAAAGGATTATAAGTACCGTATTTCCACGAATAAGCGCCAACCCCTTAGGCCATAAATTGAAGTAACTGTCACCTCCCCTTTCTCACTTTCTTAAAAAGTGGGGATGCAAGGAAAACGTATATCTATTGCCACTAAATCTATAACTTTTTGAGCTTCAGTTCTCGAGTTTCTTTTCCGTTCCAGATATTTCCGTCTTCATGCACTTGTAGAATTCCTTCATGTGTTTTACCTGTGCTTTTGATTTTTTTTTTTTGTCCTATCAGTGCGCTAACTTAATAAGCGCCTTTTAGCCGAAATTTTACGAGCGCCTCCATTTGACCGATTCAAAACACGGACATTGCCTGAAAAACATTGGGCAGGCAGAGGAGTTCTGGCTCTGATAATTAACTAGTCACACAAAAGTCAACCAAAACTACAATGGAAAGCAAAATGTTCATTCTCACCTTCTTCATCTACGTCATGGTAATCATAACCGAACTCGAAAGACTTCTTGAACATCTGTTGGTGAGTGTAAACCGGAAACAACGGCACAATGACGTCATCTCTGTTGTGACCAATTGGTGCATCGTAAGTGGATAGCACATTCGCACTCTTATTAAACTTCCGCAACCATTTTTCATAGACACGATCCACAAACGCGTGATGAAGAGGAAAGATCGGGTCGTTTGATGCTGAAGGTACGTCCCCCATTTCTCCTCCAACAACTATATGGATCCGGTTGTGCAAGACGTGGACGTCTGAATGGTGACGACCAGTTTCAGTGCTGGCATAACCCTCTAGGATGTTTTTAAAATTGCAGCTGGAACTTTTGTTGTAGGGTGGGCGGTCAAAGGTTTCAAAACGGAGCGCAAAGTTGACTTCTGTTTTTTTTGGAAATGTCATATCATATCCTTGTTCCTTCTCTTTCTTCTCCTTCTCATCATCTGTGTTCCGTTTCAAGCCATTTCTTTTGTCGGTAGGGTCGCACGACTTTGTTAAATTATCGGTTTGTTCGCGGGTGCAAAGAACGTACCAATCATTCAAGTATTTGCCCCTCACAATGCCAGTAGTTTGGTCCGTTACTCCAAGGAGCTCTTCAGAGCAAATTGCGAGGTCGCATCGAGTGGGATTCTCAGTCCAGTCCCAGAAAGGAAGGGCAAATTCTTCATCGTTTCCAACTTCCTGCAAGGTTCTCTCCCATGCCAACAAGTACAACCGATGCCATGAGAGAAATCCCTGACCATCGTGTGCAAAGTCAATATCAGATTCAGTCTTATTATGCGGTAAAATGGTGTCACGTGCAGCATAGGAATGCATCCACGTGAACAGGTCATAGTTAGTGACATTAGAAAAGAAGCGCTTTGGGTCCTCACCGTGCATAACGGTTCTGTAGATCTTTTCGTAAGAAGTAGACGTAACCACGAAGTCACTTTGATCTTTCTTGGATTTTTTGACGTATGTCATGTATTGATCTTTCTCCGAGCCTTTCAGGCTTAGAAAATTTCTTCGTATCAAATTTTTCTTCTGCGTGCAGGTACTGCCATAGTAACCAAACGCGCATTTGCTGCAATCGTAACCTGCAAAGTTTGCGTTGCATTTGCAGACTTTGTAGTAAAGAGCACGCGGCCAGTTGTGTCTCTCGTCCTCCATCTGGAACGGTCGGTAATGGCTGTACTTAGATGTCCAATCACGAATGGTCAATGCCTGGCACTGTCCTCTGCCTCCATCGTAACCACATTGTGTGGTGAAGCCTCTAGGAGTAGGACAACATTTCTTGTCTCTCAGACTGTCCCGGTCAGTACAGACTCTGGGAAACTGGCCTTCAACCCTGGGTAAGGTGACAACAACCAAGACAAGGTATGCGATGCTGGGGTAATCCATTTTATGATCGCCTCCAGCTCCCTGAAAGATAAAATTTAGGTCTTATTGTTATCTGTCCTTCGAGTGTAAACGTTCAACAATTATGTGAATCATAGATATCTCTGTCTAATTTTAATAGTTCTAATAATAGTAATGATAATAATGATAAGAATTATAATCATGATGATGATGATGATGATAATAGAAATCATGAAAACTTTCAAATAGAGAGAAATTGGGTTTTTTATGTGTTTGTTTTTGAAGAAAAGATGAAACTCAAACATGAAAATTTGTTTTCTATAAACCTCACTGAGCCGGAAAAATGGTGGATTATTTTACACATTTTCTTTCGTATGTTATCTCACTAAAGGCCGAGGTTGATTGATCCATCTTGCAATGACTGTGTTTACAAGTTTTAGGGCTACAAGCTCCGTGTGTCATTCGTCCATTCAATTTTTGTTTAAAATCAAAAATTGAATATTGATGTCAAATTTTTGATTTTTTTCAATTTTGTTATAAGAAAAAATATGAAAGTGCCAAATCGAAAATATTTGACATTTTTTCCTTTTGGTAGAATATTGAAACATAACGCATATTTTTACTTTAATCCTGTCAACAATGAGGAGAAAAATCAAACTGAGCGACAATTTTGCTTCTCCGACAATGTTGCAGTCTGTGGGATGGCTTCATGTACTTTATGTACTCAGCGCTGAAGTTCACGTTCGGAAAAGTGACCACGCGTTAAATACGAATTTCCCGCTTCCTCCTCCTTTCCAGAGAAGTGTAGCGTGGGAGGGGGAGGGGCGGGGGCAGGGGCAAATAAATTCTCCCAGCGCATGAAGGGAATCGGACCTGCCTGGGGAGAGGGTGCTGGAGGAAAAATTAACGTGCGAATGGACCCCTCCCCCTCCCTCCTGGGTAGTTCTGTCAACAATTTAGAATGTTTTGTCCGAAAAACAAAAATTGAAAATTGATTGCAATTTTCAATTTTCAAATTTTAGACTTCCGAAAACAGAAAAAAAACTAAGCCACCCCACAGACTGCAACATTGTCGGAGAAGCAAAATTGCCGCTCAGTTTGATTTTTCTCCTCATTGTTGACAGGATTAAAGTAAAAATATGCGTTATGTTTCAATATTCTACCAAAAGGAAAAAGTGTCAAGTATTTTCGATTTGGCACTTTCGTATTTTTTCTGATGACAAAATTTTAAAAAATCAAAAATTGACATCAATTTTCAATTTTTGATTTAAAAAAAAAAATTGAATGGACAAATGACACACGGACCCTACCAGACCCTAAAAATGATTTAAAAACTCTGGATCGCTAGTTTTTAGAATTTGAAAAGGGCAGGATGCCATCGAATCTTGAATAAATGTTTCTTTTTTTACTCTTTTCATGTCACAAACGGTTGGATTATACATCTCGAAAAATTTCAGCTGTACTCTCGATTATTCTGGTTCTTTTATTATTTATGCTGTAAGGTTACTCCTCGCATGAAAATCCTCATAACAATGAGCTCTGTAATTTCGCTTTATCTCAAGAAATTAGCAGTCATAACCAGCTTAATTTTCCTGTTTGTGATTTTAAAGGCAACAACTGTTCAGATCCAAAATCTCTGGTTTAATTCCTTTCAAGTGATCGAGATTAAGATTCCCGGAAACTTATCTTCCAGTTCACACTCGGCAATTATTATTCACATTTCGGGAATTAATCATGCAGCAGATCCAGACTACCTGACAAACGAGGTTAAGATGATATGAATTTTCTTAATGTCATGCGGGTTACCATTGTATGCTTAAAACACTATATATCGTGTTTCTTTGTCGTCTCTCTGACCTAGTTTCCAATAACAATTTTCTGGCAAGAATCCATCACCGAAAATATTCACCAAAAGGTTAAGACTTCGAAATCTATTGCTGCTCGCTTGAGAAACTGATTTCCTTCGCAACGTTATTGGAAATAAAAGTCTAGCGCAAAATATCTGCGACTTGAATCAATAGAAGAGTTCATCATATTAGGTCCTTAACTTACAAAGCCACATAATTGACGGCGATGCAACTGGGGTAATTTCATAAAATGGGTCAACTTTCCCAGAAAGCATTCCATAAGCATATACGGCAAGTCTTACTTGTAAATATAATTTTCGGCCCAAAATCAAACTTCATTGTAAGAGACCGTTTCGCTACTTTTTCACGAAAGCCTCCTTCGATTTTAGTCAGAGCCTGAATTTCCTCTTTAGAAGCAACTCCCGAAGTCGATCCGCGATCGGCCTACAACAAAAGCATGCGTATTTCTGGTGAGGACTTTGACGAACTGAACATTGTTTGATCATCGGATGTTTGAGACATGTACATCGAGTACAATCCGCATTCTGTTTTTCGAATAGTTATCGTTTAAAATGTACCTTGGATATCGTTACAACAAGAGCAGTATATAAATCCTTTGTAGCGATCATGTTGTGAGCGCCTCTTGATTAAGATTGGAGCTTCGAGGTAAGACTACGTGTCCTTGAGAACGAGTTTGATTAAAGCGTATCTTCGTCTTCTTTAAAACTGCAAGCATCGTTGTTCTTAAGATTTTGAAAGTTTCTCCTCTTAAAGTTTGTTCCTGTACGTCGCGGTGCTATTGACAAGTCGACTGAAAAGTAACACTAAATTACTATGAAGCTATATCTCATCTATTTTGATGGATTCTTAGAAAAGGTTTCCTCAGAATGAGAGTACAGCGTACCTTTGTACTCAAGATTTCTTAGAACTCCAAGCGTCTTTACTAGACTTAAGACTCTCCTTGTAAAATATACCTTCGGTAGACGCTGCCGAATTTTTCCTCCCTAAGAAGCCTGCTGTAGTGCCGTCAGCTTTGCATGCGGCGGCGATTTGTACACAATGGGTTTTGTCTAGACCTCTGAATCGCTTCCAAGAATTCAGCAAACATACTTAATGAACTATATTATTTCATTCTACAAATTTCAAGTCAAGGCACGAAATAACATCCTAGCGAGCATTAGATAGAGATCACTAAATTTATTTCAGAATTAATCGACATGATTCAGCAGATGCGAAGGCACAAAGTCTGTACACGGTTTTCACTCATTCATCGAACATAAATAATATATGCCCTAATCTTGTCAGCACTGCTGTATGAATTTAAAATCAGTCTGTGTCATTCAGGTGTTTGTGGCTTGCTTGCAAAATAAGCGAAAGAAAATTGGACCGTACATCGTATTCTGTAGAAAGAAATGAAAGAAGTAAAAAAGAAAACTCGATAATTTTCGAACACGAAGCTCATTCAAGTATGGGTATTCTGTTGATTCACCTTTCCGTGAAACTGAAAAAAACTGCAACATGGTGAAGTGTTTAGTTGATTGAAAATCTCTCTGAACTTCTCAGATCTACCGAGAAGAAGGATGTAAAATCTTTGCACTAACACGGCAATCATTAGAGAAACATGATCAAAGCGCACCCGATCGACTGGCTTGTTAACTGTGCACTCGTAATGCTTCAGTTTCCTAGGACTGAAACTTTTAGTATCCTTTCCTTAGCGCTTCTTGAACCGAATAACGCGCTAATGCCCACGGAACGTTGGAGTGTATCGCGTGACTTTAGTTAACCCAAGGTGTGAAGTGGTTGGCGGGGGGGGGGGGGGTAGGGGATAGATTAGATATAAAATAAACGAGAAAGGGTAAAGTTGATATAATGGGAAAGTGTGATCGCCAGGATTTCCCACCCTAATCCTGATCCTAAAATACGCACTGGCGTAAATGCTGCCTTCCCACCCCATGCGCGTTAAAATAGCGCGTGGCCTGCCAGAATTGATCCCCTCGGGCACACCCGACGTTTGACCGCTGTGTTACCTCCTTCCCGCTTTTCCCACACCCATTATTTCACGCATCTTCACTTACTAAAAGCCTAAGACAGGCTAATTCCTCCACTCCCTGTCTTCAATCAGCCAACAGTAGCTGCCATACTAACATGACTAACATCAGCCACCAACACATTAGCTCTCCAGGCGCTGCAGATATAGGGGGACGAGTTAAACAATCTCCCAAAGACTCTGATTCATCATCTTTCTCGTCATCAGGAGACCTGCCTAAACAAAGGTATCAGTGCGCTAACTTCTTCTACGTGCAGGTCCTGCCATAATAACCAAACGTGCATTTGCTGTAATCGTAACCTGCATAATTTGCGCTGCATTTGCAGACTTTGTAGTAAAGAGCACGCGGCCAGTTGTGTCTCTCGTCCTTCATCTGGAACGGTCGGTAATGACTGTACTTGATTGTCCAATCACGAATGGTCAATTCCTGGCACTGTCCTCTGTCTCCATCGTAACCACATGTCCCTAAGCCTTTAGGGACAGGACAACATATTTTGTCTCTCAGACTGTCCCGGTCAGTGCAGACTCTGGGAAACTGGCCTTCAACCCAGGGTAAAATGACGACAACAAAGGCAAGGCATGCGATGATGTGATAACCCATTTTATGACCGACTCCCTGAGAGATAAAATTTAGGTCTTATTGTTATCTGTCCTTCGAGTCTAGACGTTCAACAATTATGAAAAACATTGATATCTGTCTAATTTTTAATAGTTCTAATAATAGTAATGACAATGATGATAAGAATTATAATAATGATGATGATGATGATGATGATAGAAACCATGGAAAATTCCAAATAGAGAGACACCGGGTTTTTTCATGTGATTCTTTTTGGAGAAAAGATGAAACTCAAAAATGAAAATTATTTTTTATGAACCTCCCTAAGCCAGGAAAAAAAGATCAATTATTTTACACACTTTCTTTTGTATTTTATCTCAGTAAAGCCCGAAGTTAATTGATTCATCTTGCAATGACTGTATTTACAATTTTTTAGGGCTACAAGACCCTATAATGATTAACTCTGGATCGCTAGTTTTTAGAATCTAAAAAGGGCTGGATGTCATCTATAACATTGCCTCTTGGATAGATGTTTTTTTTTATTCTTTTTATGTCAGAAATGGTTGGATTATGCATCTTGAAAAGTTTCACCTGTACTCTTTATTATTTTGGTTCTTTTATTATTTATGCTATAAGTTTTTAGCCAAGGTTTCTTCGAATGAAAGTGCAGTGTAACTTTATTCCCAAGATTTCTTCGAATTCTAAGCGTCTTCACTTGAAGTTAGAGTGTCCCTGTAAAATATACCTTCGGTAGAAGTTTCTAACTTTTTCTTCTCTCAGGAGACTTCTGTAGTGCCGTCAGCTTTGCATGCGTCGGCGATTTGTACACCAAGGATTCAGCAAACGTACTCCACAAACTGCATTATTTCTGTCTTCATACTATAAATTTCAAGTCAAGGCACGGAATAGCATCCTAGCAAGCATCAGATAGAAATTACTAAATTCATTTCAGAATTAATCGACATCACACAGCAGATGCGAGGGTACAAAGTCTCTACGCAGGTTTCACTAATTGATCGAACATAAATAATGTACCTTACCGGGTATGCGCTAATCTTGTCAGCACTGCTTTATGAATATATAATCAGTCTGTGTCATTCAGGTGTTTGTTGTTTTAAGGTTGTTGTTTTCACTCATTGATCGAACATAAATAATAAATCTTTCCGTGAATGCGTTCTTTTTGTCTGCACTTCTGTATGAATACACAATCAGTCTATGTCATTCAGGTGTTATTTGCTTGAAGGTTTCACAAAACTGTAACATGGTGACGTGTTTAGTTCGTTGAAAATGTCTCCTAACTATCGAGAAGGGAACCTAGCAACATAAATAATCCGCGGCGCAGAACCTCCCTCGCCAAATTGAAATCTTTGCACGCTTCAAACGTGGAAGTAACAAAGCATTCATAAGGAAAACAAGATCAAAGGGTACCTGATAATAAAGGAAATAAGTTTCTAAAGAAAGTGCAGTGCTGCGTCGGTAAATGGGGTGGGGTGGGGTGGGGTAAGGTATTGATCAATAATTTACTTTTATCAACTATTTTGATAAGGTAAATTGGCCACTGTAAGAGTTTCTAAAGCTGACGTTTCGACAAAAGTGAAAACGCTCGAAACATCAGCTTTTTAAAACTCTTTCCCACGGCCAATTTACCTTATCAATTCTGTCGATAAAATCAAATTATTTTATTCACAAATGGCTTAATTTATCGATCGCGCCAGCTGTAAGGACACCTGTTCCTCGCACAAAAGCTACACGAATCTATCTATCTACCGTAGGCTATGTTCAACCGGTCAACTGTCTACTCCCCCACCCCCGCCCCTCTCCTTTCTTTTTACTGTCGCTCATCCCCTTGATACAAATTTCTTTCTCTCCCCAGCCTTCTTTTGCCATTTAAATCAAAGATGGCTGCCATAATTTTCGCTAAGAAAATACCAAGCACTCGTTCTCCAAAACTACGCATGCTCTGCAGGGTACACAATGATAGCAAACAAAGAATACTCATATTATAGTTTCGTATATGTATCATTGAAACAGGGGCAAAACTAAAATTGGCTTTGTCTTGCTAAAAACCACGCTGTCAACTAATTCTTTAACCCTCTCATTTCCTAACCTCACCTTCATTTAACGATTTGGTTCCATTTCCAAAAATATAACTGGCAGAGAAAGATGTTTTCGTATTGTAAAGAGCGCGGGACAAATAAAAAACTTCTGAGTTTTCATGAGGAATCGAACCTCAGACCGTCGAATTCCGCGCTCCGATGCAGTGCCACTGAGCCACATAGACTGAAGTAAAACTTCTTCAGTGTCTGTTCGTTCGCTTGCCGGCAATCGATCTTAGAGTAAAATTTTTTCTTCTTCCTCGAGCTACATTTGCAAAGTTACAACAAAAATCAAACGTAATTAGCTCTACTATTTTACATCATCCGTGCAAACCAGTTCAATAAGTTTACCTCTCCTTAATACAGTACATAAATACAAATGTACAACCATCAGCCACAACTGCCAATCTCACCTTTCGTGGCTGGTTCTTCTGGTTTTTCTTTCGATTCTACTTGCTCTGATACTGGATCTTCGACAGCCGGCGTTTCTTCTCTTTCATCGGGCACGTTTTCACCTTCTGGGGGTGGCTCGTCTTTTGTAATGTCATCCAAATATGGTGTAGTCCAAGAGACATCCTCCTCATCCTCCATGCCTGATGAGAAATCTACCAAGTCTCCTGTTTCTGGTGAAGCGGACTCTGACATTGTAAAACCCAATATCCACAAACGTTAACGCCTGACTCCTATATGACACTTTTAAACTTTAAGTAAAAGGACCAGAAAGTTAGATCTTATGCAAGGACGAAATTTAGAAGTGACGGTGGATTGTGTTTTCAAAACTCACACTGGCGCAATTTTCTACGAGTCGCCATATTTGGGAAAGCAGATGTGAACGGACCAATCAGAGTAGTCATTATAATTCTCTTTCAATATTCCTCCAAATAAGGAAGTCTCAAAGTTCAAAATGAACCCAGAGCGATCTACTGCTTTTTTTCTTTTTTGATTTTTATTCTTAAGCAGAAAAAAATACAAGCTGATAGAGTTTTTTAATTCAGATCGAAAACTCGCTTCGTGGACCACAAACTTATATACGAAATGATCCTCGTGTGAACAGCTATAAAAGAAGTTGCAAAAATAGGCAAAATGAAAAAATTCAGGCTTCGCTATGACGGGACTCCAACCTGTTCCTCCCAGAATACCGGACATATGGTTTTTACTACCTACTAAGATTCGAAACCACATATCACAAAAGAGGACAATTTAGGCAGTTTTTTATTTTTTCCTTGATATTGAACGCGATTAATTTTAGTCGGACTTGGAGGTGAAAAAAAAAAAGGATTATGACAAAGATGAACTGAAATAAGGGAAAGAGAAGCCTAAAAAATTCTCGGTTTCAACTGGGTTTGAACTATGCCTTCCAAACACTAGCTGGGTGCTAATATCAACTGAGCTAATATACGCCAGACCACAGGCATTTTGGAAGCTCTCGTGTAAAAACAAACAAACAAAAACAAAACAGAAAACAACAAAAAGAAAAAGGCCTCGACGTGGTTCGAACTCATGCCTTCCATGCAAAGTGAGTTTCGAAGCCACATTTTGGAAGCGAATTTCGTCCAAAGTGTGGAGTGGCTGGCGGGGGGGGGAGGGGTAGGGGGTAGATTAAATACAAAATAAACGACTTGTGAAGAATAGGCTTATGTGGCTGGTGCACAAAGGGAAGAGAAAGTTGATCTAAGGGCAAAGTGCGATCGCCAGGATTTCCCAGCCAGATCCTAATCCTAAAATACGCACTGGCGTAAATGCCGCCCTCCCACCTCTCCCCTGTCGTGCATAAGGCACGCAGGTCAGTAAATAATAAACAAAGTTCTCTCGTGGTCGCATTTAACCAACAAATAGACCTCAAATATCGAGGTGTGATTTTTATAAAAGTGCTTTTACATATATAAAAAAAGAAGACCGTCTTCTTGAATGCTTTGATGCTTTTTTTGCGTGGTTATATTTTAAGGTTACTTTACTCCACATACGAATCACTCGCTACTGTAATGTTCTTAATACTTCTTTACTAAGCTCAGCACAGCTACACTCCTAAAAAATTAACTCTTTTCTCCTATATTGGGTATACTCAGTTATTCCTTCTAATCTTTCCAGACGTAAGTCCACTGTAATATATACTACTGTACATTATTGTACTGTGCTCTATTCTACGACTCTAACACTTCTACTCTTCTCTTCCTTCCTCCTCACTTCTTCTCTCTTAGCCTGTTCCATCCTCTCAATCAGCGAAGACGAGCGAGAAAGCGAACATGCGAAAAATGGCGCGCGCGTTAACTTGCAGGCAAGCTGGCGTAATCTGCAGACGTCTCCTTGGTAACCGCAGCCGCCGCGTCCCGCTTACTTCAACACAGCGGTCCAACGTCTGCGCTTGTGCGCAGGTTGTAATTACTACGTAGAGTGCTGTCAGAAACGAGTTACACACAGCCTCACATGAAAGTGAGTCGATGTGTTTTGCAACCGTCTTTGTTTTTGTTAAAGATTAAAACGGAAAGGTGAATCAACAGGATACCCGTACTTGAATTAGCTTCGTGTTCTAAAATTATCGAGTTTTCTTTCCCTACTTTATTTCCTCTTACAGATAACGATGCACGTATCAATTTTCTTTCGCTTATTTTGCGAGACAGGAGCTGTTTTTAGGTTTTTTTAGAAATTTTGCGCGGGAAAATGGCGCGCAGCCTGCCAGAATTGATCCACCCGAGCACATCTGACGTTTGACCGCTGTGTTGCTTCCTTCCCAGTTTTCCCACACTCACTATTTCACGCATCTCTACTTACTAAGAGCCTAAGGCAGGCTAATTCTCTTCACTCCTTGTCTTCAATCAGCCAATAGCAACTGCCATACTAACATGACTGACATCAGCCACCAACACATTAGCTTTCCAGGCGCTGCAGATTTAGGAAGGTTAGGGTAGTATTTAGGTTGTGGACAATCTCCCAAAGACTTTGATTCATCTTCTTTCTCGTCACCAGGAGACCTGCCTATTCAAAGATACTTTCTTGTGAATTTTGGGTATCAAGAGTGATAGTGGACAAACTATACAGGGTATGAGAGGAGAGACGAGGAATGGTGGGAAGCGGAAGAGTGGGAATTAAGTGAATGGGTAAAGACACTCCTCAGAGTTTTCTCTCCAAGACGTGTTCTTATCATCGGACTAAAAGGCAAAAACACAATTTTCCATAACTTTGCCCAGAGGAAAAAAATGAAATGCTTGCTTAAGATCACTGAAACTTTCAATTTATTGTGATATTAAAAATACCAACATTGGGGGATGGAGAACACTTACGAATTAAGGAAATTTTAAAGGATTATAAGTTTCGTATTTCCTTGAAAAAGCACCCACACCTTAGGCCATAAATTGAAGTAACCGTCCCCCCTTCCTCACTTTCTTAAATAGTGGTGATACAACGAAAACCTTTTCTATTGCCACTTTATCCAAAACCTTTTGAGCTTCAGTTCCCGAGTTTCTTTTCGGTTCCAGACATTTCAGTCTTCATGCGCTTGTAGAATTCCCTTATGTATTTTACCTGTTGTTTTGATTTTTCTGCCCTATCAGTGCGCTAACTCAACTAACGCCTACTCGGTAAAGCGCCCTCCTACCGATAAGCGCCCTTAACCCCCCCCCCCCCCAACCTCTTTTAGCCGCAACTTTATGGGCACTCGGGCGTTTGTCCGAGGAAATACGGTATTCACTTCTCCAAATAAGGGGGGAGGGGGTGGGGGGCGTTCTTGCACCTATAGTCCTTCGCCAGCTACGCTCATGCAAAGTGTCCTGTTGCGCACTCAACCCCCCGCGGTGAAACGACAATTTTGCAGGCTGGTTTTACGAATCTATTTGACCAATTCAAAATGGACACCAACATACAATGGAAAGCAAAATATCCATTCTCACCTTTTTCATCGACGTCTTGGTAATCATAACCGAACTCGAAAGACTTCTTGAACATCTGTTGGTGAGTGTAAACCGGAAACAACGGCACAATGACGTCATGTCTGTTGTGACCAATAGGTGCATCGTAAGTAGATAGCACATTCGCATCCTTATTAAACTTCCGCAGCCATTTTTCATAGATACGATCCACAAACGCGTGATGAAGAGCAAAGATCGGGTCGTTTGATGCCGAAGGTACGTCCCCCATTTCTCCTCCAACAACTATGTGGACCCGGTTGTGCAAGCCGTGGACGTTAGGAAGGCGAAAACCAGTTTTGGTGCTAACATAACCCTCTAGGATGTTTCTAAAATTGCAGCTAGACTCTTTGTTGTGGGGTGGGAGGTCAAAGGTTTCAAAACGGAGCGCAAAGTTGACATCTGTTTTTGTTGGAAATGTCATAGTATATCCTTGTTCCTTCACTTTCTTCTCCTTCTCATCATCTGTGTTCCGTTTCAATCCATCTCTTCTGTCATCAGGTTCACACGGCTCTGTTAGGTCAGAGGTTTGTTCGCTGGTGCAAAGGACGTACCAGTTATCCAAGTATTTGCCCCTCACGATGCCAGTAGTTTGGTTTGTTACACCAAGGAGCTCCTCAGAGCAAATTGCAGGGTCGCATTGAGTGGGATTCCCAGTCCAGTCCCAGAAAGGAAGGGCAAATTCTTCATCGTTTCCAACTTCCTGCAAGGTTCTCTCCCATGCCAACAAGTACAACCGATGCCATGAGGGAAATCCCTGACCATCGTGTGCGAAGTCAATATCAGATTCAGTGATATCATGAGGTAAAATAGTGTCACTTGCAGCATAGTAATGCATCCACGTGAACAGGTCATAGTTCGTGATATTATCAAAAAGGTACGTTGGGTCGTCACCCTCCATAAGGGTTATGTTTATCTCCTCGTAAGGAGTAGGCGTAACCATAAAGTCACTTACATAGTGCTTGGACATGTTGACGTATCTCATGTATCGATCTTTCTCCTCGGCTGTCAGGTTTAGAAAATTTTTTCGTATTAAATTTTTCTTCTGCGTGCAGTTCTTGCCATAGTAACCAAAGGCGCATTTGCTGCAATCGTAACCTGCATAGTTTGCGTTGCATTTGCAGACTTTGTGGTAAATAGCACGCGGCCAGTTGTGTCTCTCGTCCTCCATCTGGAACGGTCGATAATGGCTGTACTTGAATGTCCAATCACGAATGGTCAATTCTTGGCACTTTCCTCTGTCTCCATCGCAACCACATCGTGTGGTGAAGCCTTTGGGGATAGGACAACATATCTTGTCTCTCAGACTGTCCAGGTCAATGCAGTCTCTGGGAAACTGGCCTTCAACCCAGGGTAAAGTGACAACAAGAAAGACAAGGCATGCGATGATGGGGTAACCCATTTTATGATAGACTCCCTGAGAGATAAAATTTAGGTCTTATTGTTATCTGTCCTACGAGTCTAGACGTCTAACAATTATATAAAACGTAGATATCTCTGTCTAATTTTAGTAGTTCTAATAATAGTAATAACAATAATGATAAAAATTATAATAATGATGATGATAATAATAGAAATCATGAAAACTTTCAAATAGAGAGAAACTCGGTGTGTTTTTGGTGCTTGTTTTTGAGGAAAAGGTGAAACTCAAAATAAGAATTGTTATCTATAAACCTCACTAGGCCAGGGGAAAAATGTTAATTATTTTACACATTTTCTTTCGTGTTTTATCTAACTAAAGCCCAAAGTTAACTGATCCATCTTGCAATGACTGTGTTTACAATTTTTAGGGCCAAAAGACCCTAAAATGATTTAAAACCCTGGATCGCAAGGTTTTAGAATATAAAAAGGGCCGGATGCCATCGAATCTTGAGTAAATGTTTCTTTTTTTATTCTCTTAATGTCACAAACGATTGGATTATGCATCTCGAAAACATTGACCTGTACTGTTTAGTATTCTGGTTCTTTGATTCTTTACGCTAAGTTATTCGTCACATGAAAATCCTCACAGCAATGAACCGTAATTTCGCTTTATCTCAAGAAGCTTAATTTTTTTGTTTGTGACTTTGAAGGCAACAACTTTTCAGATCCAAAATCTCCGGTTTAAATCCTTTCAAGTGAATCGAGATCCAGATTCCCAGAAACTTATCTTCCAGTTCACACCACGCAATTATTATTCATATTCTGGGAATTAGTCGCGCAGTATATCCTGACTACCTAACAAACGAGGCTTAGCTCTTTGGCTTAAACTTAAAAAAACGACAAATGATGGCAACCTTTTTTCTTTTATTTTTTTTGTCAACAGTATTTACACTAGTGATTAGTGCTATATGTCATTTGAAAGAGGACAAAATTAGCTTTTCAGAAAAAATATAATTTGCCTCCAAAAATCCATGGATTTTAAATCCTGCTAAGAAAATGGCATACAATTTGCATAAATTATTGTACAACTTTTGACTTTGAAACAGCCTGGGCCTGAATGGATTGGAGTTACAAGGAAACATTTCTAAGATAAAATATTCCTTAAATTAAGGGCAAGATCATCCAGAGACTCTGGCTGAAAAAGAACAAATACAGAATTAATTAGAATTTTTTTACAAATTGTACCCCAAAACCATAAAAATTGACCCAGATTATTGAAAAATTTATTCCTCACCAAGTATTTACACAAGAGAAGTAAGCTATAGCTCAATTGAAACAGCAGTAAATAAGCTTTCCTGAAATGCATGTTTCCTCTCCAAGAAAAAGGAAACAACTCATTGAATGCTTTCAAACTAACATTAATTAGCATAAAATATCATCTAAATTTGAACTGTGAATTAAGTGATACCCAAATAATACAAAGTAATAAGGCAAAAATTAACTTAAGAGGTTCCTTGTTATATGGGCAACATCTCCATAAAAAATTGGTTGAAAGATAACAAATCTGAGACGTGTTACACATATCTTGTCAACACTGATTGACACACTGACTAATTAGTCTGACCTCATCATGACCCCAAGCCCAAATTTACTAATCCCTTTTGAAGTCTACAGTGCAATCATTGGAACTATATTTCTTTGTTTGACTTCTGAAATTTTGCCTTGAAACAGGGAAAAATGAGATAATCAACCTCAAAATACATAAAGTGCAACATATATCAAAAGCCTTTCATGTGCAATGCAACACCAGTATTTTCAAGAGTAAACAATTCAGAAGTGAAATGCCCAAATTTACTAATCCCTCTTGAAGTCTACACTGCAACTATTGGAACTATTGTTCTTTGTTTGAAGATTGACATACGGACTAATTAGTCTGACCTTATCTTATCATCACCCCAAGCCCAAATTTACTAATCCCTCTTGAAGTCTACAGTGCAACCATTGGAACTATATTTCTTTGTTTGACTTCTGAAATTTTGCCTTGAAACAGGGACAAATGAGATAATCAACCTCAAAATACATAAAGCGCAACATATATCAAAAGCCTTTCACTTGCAATGCACCACCAGTATTTTCAAGAGTAAACAATTCAGAAGTGAAACCGGAAACTATAACATTCCACTCATTCTCGAGCATAATTTGTTTTTTTTGAGAATTTTTAGCGTGTAACAAGTAGAACCACATCTAAAAAACATACAAAACATACAAGATAATGTACAGGTCGATCTATAAACAACTATCGTTTTGAAATGAAGGATTTGTTTTGATTTAGTTCGGACGCGCACTGCGTCATGCGATCGATCTGTCATCGGCTGATAATTTAGGTCGTTGCGTTGTCAAATTCCGTTGAAGATTATTTACTCTGTCGCTCAAAAATCATGTTTGATCACAATACATATTGCTTTACATTCACAAATATACATCTACAGGTCTATCTCAAGGCAAAAAACAAGGATTCGAGCGAGAAAAGTAAAAGTAAATTTAATTTTACGCTGTTTCAACATCACGTGCGTCACGCATTTAAATATCGCAAGAATGTTTATAGATTACTTACCTCGATTCTTCGCTAGGATTTTCCAGTTTTCTGTCTAGTTCAGATTCCTCACCACTAGACATACCACCATGCTCACTTCCATCGTCAAAAATGATGTCTAAAGCCTCAGCTACGCTGTATCTCTGGCGCTTCGCACCAGACGCCATTATCGCAGATTGAAGTCGTACGAAAATGATTTCCGGAAAGGGCTCCGAAGGTCAATTTTGATAGTTCGGAGCTAAAATTTGCTATGTGATTGGCTTAGAATGTTTACTCGCCACAGTCGGAATTTTAGAGCGATCGGACGTAATACGAGCATTTCCGAAGAGGTTTACGTCATCGTGCAATTTTGCACGATCTGGCAAAGGCCTGATCGGAAAGAGCTATTAGACGATATGAATTTTCTTAATGTCATACGGGTTATCACTGTACGCTTGAAAAATATCCTGTTTCTTTGTTGTCTCTGTGACCTAGTTTCCAATAACAATTTTTTGGCGAGGAATCCATCACCGAAAATATTGACCAAAAGGTTTAAACTTCGAAATCCATTGCTGCTCGCTTGAGAAACTGATTTTCTTCACAAAGTTATTAGAAATGAGCGGCTTTTCTGGTGCAAAATATCTCCTACTTGAATCCACATAAAAAAAACCACATAATTGACGCGATGCAACTGGATTAATTTCATAAAACGGGTCAACTTTCCCAGATAGCATCCCGTAAACATGTAAAGCATTTCTTGCTAGTAAATATAATTTTCGGCCCAAAATCAAACTTTATTGCAAGAGACCGCTTCGCCACTTTGTCATGAAAGCCTCCTTCGATTTTAGTCAGAGCCTGAATTCCTTCTTTAGAAGCACTCCCGAAATCAATCCGCGATCGGCCTACAACAAAAGCTTGCGCATTTCTGTTAAGGACTTTGACGAATTGAACATAGTTTGATCATCGGATGGTTGCGACATGTGCATCGAGTAGAATCCGCATTCTGTTTCTTGGATAGTCATCGTTTGAAATGTACCTTGAACATTGTTACATCGAAAGCAGTACATAAATCCTTTGTAGCGATCATCTTGTGAGCGTCTCTCTCAGAAGACTGCTGTAGTGCCGTCAGCTTTGCATACGTCGGCGATTTGTACACCATGTGTTTTTTCTAGACCTCTGAATCGCTTCCAAGAATTCAGCAAACATACTTGACGAGCTACATTATTTCATTCTACAAATTTCAAGTCAAGGCACGAAATAACATCTTAGCGAGCATTAAATAGAGACTACTACACAGCAGATGCGAAGGTACAAAGTCTCTGCACGGTTTTCACTCATTCATCGAACATAAATAATATAACTTTCCGGGTATGCGCTAATCTTGTCAGCACTGCTGATATAATCAGTCTGTGTCATTCAGGTGTTTGTTGCTTTAAGGTTTCACAAAACTGTAGCATGGTGACGCGTATAGTTCATTGAAAATCTCTCTGAACTTCTCCTATCTACCGAGAAGAAGGGAACCTGGCAACATACATAATCCGCGGCGCGGAACTTTCCCCGCGGATATAAAATCTTTGCGCGCTTCAAACGTGGAAGTAACGCGGCAATCACTAGAAAATCATAATCAAGGTGTACCTGATCGACTACCTTGTTAACTTTGCACCCGTAGCGCTTTTGTTTCCTAGGACTGAAAGTTTTGGTATCCTTTCCCGAACGCCCCTTGAACCAGATAACGCGCCTATGCCCACGGAACGCTGGAATGTATCGCGTGACTTTCGTTTACCCAATGTGTGGAGTGGTTGGCGAGGCGGGGGGGAGGGGGGCGGATAAGGGGTAGATTAAATACAAAATAACGACTGGTAAAGAATTAACTTGCGTGGCCGATGAATTGGGGCCTGTGAAGGGCAAAGTTGATGTAATGGCGATATGTGATCGCCAGGATTTCCCACCCGGATCTTGTTATCCTAAAATACGCACCAGCGTAACTGCCGCCTTCCCACCTCACCCCCGTCGTATGCAAAGCACGCAGGTTAGTAAATAATAGACACAGTTCACTCGTGGTCGCATTTAATCGAAAAATAGACTTTAAATATCGAGATGTACTAATATAACGCGCCTTTTCATATGTAAAAAAAAGAAAACCTTCGTCTTCTTGAAGGCTTTGGTGCGTTTTTGAATGGTTAGATTATGAGATTACTTTACTTCACATGCGAATCAGTCGCTTCTGTAATGTTCTTAATACTTCTTTACTAAGCTCAGCACAGCTAAACTCCTAAAAAATTAACTCATCCCTCTTATATTGTTTAATCTAAGTTATTCTTTCTAATCTTTCCAGACTTAAGTCCACTGTACTTCATACTACTGTACATTATCGTACTGTGCTCTATTCTACGACTCTACCATTTCTACTCTGCTCTTTCTTCCTCCTCACTTCTTCTCTCTTAGCCTGTTTCAGCCCCTCATCAGCGAAGACGAGCGAAAAAGCGAACACGTGAAAAATGGCGCGCGCGTTAACTTGCAGGCAAGCGGGCGTAATCTGCAGACGTTTCCGTAGTAACTGCAACCACCGCATCCCGCTTGCTTCAACACAGCGGTCCAACCTCTGCACGTGTGCGCAGGTTGTAATTACTACGTGAAGTGATGTCAGAAACAAGATACACAGCCTCGCATTCAAGTGAGTCGAGGTGTTTTGCAACCATCTTTGTTTTTGTTAAAGATTAAAACGGAAAGGTGAATCAACAAAATATCCGTACTTGAATAAGCTTCGGGTTCGAAAATTATCGAGTTTTCTTTTTCTCTACGTTTATTCCCTTCTACAGATTACGATGTACGTTTCAATTTTCTTTCGTTTATTTTGGGAGACAGGAGCTGTTTCTTAAGTTTTTCTATAAAGTTTTGCGTACAAAAATGGCGCGCGGCCTGCCAAAATTGATCCCCTCGCGCACGCCCGACGTTTGACCGCTGTGTTGCTTGCTTCCTGCCCCCCCCCCCTTCTATTTCACGCATCTCCACTTACTAAGAGCTTAAGACCGGCTAATTATCTCCACTCCCTGTCTTCAATCAGCCAACAGTAGCTGCCATACTAACATGACTGACATCAGCCACCAACACATCAGCTTTCCAGACGCTGCAGATATAGGGGGGCCAGTTGGACAATCTCCCAAAGACTTTGATTCATCTTCTTTCTCGTCATCAGGAGACCTGCCTATTCAAAGATACTTTCTTGTGAATTTTGGATAGCATCAGTTATAGTGGACAAACTGCATAGGGTATGAGAGGAGAGACGAGGAATGGTGGGAAGCGGAGGAGTTGGAATTAATATAAATGAATGAGTATAGACACTCCTCAGAGTTCTCTCTCCAAGACATGTTCTTACCATCGGACTGGAAGGCAAGAAAATAAATTTGCCATAACTTTTCCCAGAGGAAAAAATGAAATGCTTGTGTAAGATCACTGAAACTTTCAATTTATTGTGATATTTAAAATACCAACACAGGGGGAAGTGGAAAACACTCACGAATTAATCGATCTTTAAAGGATTATAAGTACCGTATTTCCTCAATAAGCGCTCACTCCTTAGGCCATAAATTGAAGTAACCGTCCCCCTCTTCCTCACTTTCTCAAATGGTGGGAGGAAAGGAAAACCTGTCTCTATTGCCACTTTATATATAACTTTTTAAGCTTCAGCTCCCGAGTTTCTTTTCCGTTCCAGATATTTCTGTCTTCATGCACTTGTAGATTTCTTTTATGTGCTTTACCTGTTCTTATAAATTTTTTTTCTCATCAGAGCGCTAACTTAATAAGCGCCCCCTCGGTAAAGCACTCTCCTACCAATAAGCGGCCTCCCCCTTCCCCCTCCCCCATCACCCTTTTAGCCGAAATTTTATGAGCGCCAAGGCGTTTGTTCCAGGAAATACGGTATTCACTTTTCTCAAATAAGGGGGTGAGGGGGTGGGGGGCGTACCCGCACCTTTGGACCCCCGCCAGTGTCATATTGCGCACCCCGTCCCACGCGGTGAAACGAAAATTTCGCCGGGTGATTTAAAAAATCTAGTTAACCAATTCAAAACACGGACATTGCCTGAAAAAGATTGGGCAGGCAGAGGAGTTCTGACTCTCATAATTAACTAGTCTCATGAAAGTCAACCTAAATACAATGGAAAGCAAAATATTCTTTCTCACCTTTTTCATCGACGTCTTTGTAATCATAACCGAACTCGAAAGACTTCTTGAACATCTGTTGGTGAGTGTAAACCGGAAACAACGGCACAATGACGTCATCTCTGTTGTGACCAATTGGTGCATCGTAAGTGGATAGCGCATTCGCATCCTTCTTAAACTTCCGCAACCACTTTTCATAGATACGATCCACAAACGCGTGATGAAGAGGAAAAATCGGGTCGTTTGATGCCGAAGGTACGTCCCCCATTTCTCCTCCAACAACTATGTGGATCCGGTTGTGCAAGCCGTGGACGTCAGGATGGTGACGACCAGATTCGGTGCTGGCATAACCCTCTAGGATGTTTTCAAAATTGCAGCTAGAACTTTTGTTGTAGGGTGGGAGGTCAAAGGTTTCAAAACGGAGCGCAAAGTTGACTTCTGTTTTTTTTGGAAATGTCATATCATATCCTTCTTCCTTCTTTTTCTTCTCCTTCTCATCATCTGTGTTCCGTTTCAAGCCATATCTTTTGTCGGTGGGGTCGCACGCCTTTGTTAGATCCTCGGTTTTTTCGCGGGTGCAAAGGACGTACCAGTCATTCAAGTAATCTCCCTTTACAGTGCCAGTAGTTTGGTCCGTTACGCCAAGGAGCTCTTTAGAGCAAATTGCTGGGTCGCATTGATTGGGATTCCCAGTCCAGTCCCAGAAAGGAAGGGCAAATTCTTCATCGTTTCCAACTTCCTGCAAGATTCTCTCCCATGCCAACAAGTACAACCGATGCCATGAGGGAAATCCCTGACCATCGTGTGCGAAGTCGATATCAGAATTCTTTTTATCATTAGGTAAAATGGTGTCACGTGCAGCATAGTAATGTATCCACGTGAACAGGTCATAGTAAGTTACATCATAAAATAAGTGCTTTGGGTCATCACCGTTCATAACGATTTCGTTTATCTCCTTGTAAGAAGTAGACGTAACCACGAAGTCGCTTGTATACTTCTTGGACATACTGACGTATTTCATGTATCGGTCTTTCTCCTCGGCTGTCAGGCTTAGAAAATTTCTTCGTATCAAATTTTTCTTCTTAGTGCAGGTACTGCCATAGTAGCCAAACGCGCATTTGCTGCAATCGTAACCTGCATAGTTTGCGTTGCATTTGCAGACTTTGTGGTAAAGAGCACGCGGCCAGTTGTGTCTCTCATCATCCATATGGGACGATCGGTAAAGGCTGTACTTGATTGTCCAATCACGAATGGCCAATTCCCGGCACTCTCCTCTGTCTCCATCGTAACCACATAGTGCGTTGAAGCCTTTAGGGACAGGACAACATTTCTTGTCTCTCAGGCTGTCCCGGTCAGTGCAGACTCTGGGAAACTGGCCTTCAACCCAGGGTATAGTGACAACAACAAAGACAAGGTATGTGATGGTGGGGTTAACCATTTTATGAACGACTCCCTGAGAAACAAAATTTAGGTCTTGTTGTTATCAGTCCTTCGAATTTAGACGTTCAATAATTATGTGAAACAGATATCTCTACCTGATTTTAATAGTTTTAATTATGGTTATGACAATGATGATAAGAATTACAATAATGGTGAAGATGATAGTAGAAAAACTTTCAAATAGAGAAAAAATTGGGTATGCTTTTTTTGCTTGTTTTTGAAGAAAAGATGAAACTCAAGACAAACGAGGTTAAGGCAATATGAATTTTTTTTAAATATCATACGGGTTATCACTGTACGCTCCAAACACATCTTGTGTCTCTGTTGTCTCTCTCACCTGGTTCTCACGCTTTTTTGGCAACGAATCTATCACCGAAATATTTACCAAGAGGTTTAAACTTCCAAATCCATTGCTGCTCGCTTGAGAAACTGATTATCTCCACAACGTTATTGGAAATGAGCGGCTTTTCTGACGCAAAATATCTGCGACTCGAATTAAAAGAAAAGTTCATCATATCAGGTCCTCAGCTTACAAAGCTACATAATTGACCGCGATTCAAGTGTATTAATTTCATAAAATGGGTCAAATTTCCCAGAAAGCATTCCGTAAGCATATATAGCAAGTCTTACTAGTAAATATAATTTTCGGCCTAAAATCAAACTTTATTGTTAGTGACCGTTTCGTTATTTTGTCATAAAAACCTCCTTCGATTTTAGTCAGAGCCTGGTTCTCTCTTTAGAAGTAACTCCCGAAACTCGAAATCAATCCGTGATCGGCCTACAACAAAAGCATATGCATTTCTGGCGGACTTTGACGAACTGAACATAGTTTGATCATCGGATGTTTGAGACATGTGCATCGAGTAGAATCCGCATTCTGTTTCTTGGATAGTTATCGTTTCAAATGTACCTTAGACATTGTTACAACAAGAGCAGTATATAAATCATTTGTAGCGATAATCCTATGAGCGCCTCTTGATTTAGATTGGAGCGTCGAGGTAAGATCACGTGTCTTCCTTGATAACTAGTTTAATTAAAGCAAACCTTCGTCTTCTTTTAAACTGCAAGCTTAGTTGTTCTTAAGATTTTGAAATTTCTCTTCTTGTTCCTCTACTTCGTGGTTCTGTTGACAAGTCGACTGAACAGTAAAACTAAATTGCAAAGAAACTATATCTCATCTATATTGATGGATTCTTAGAAAAAGGTTCTTCAGAATGACAGTACAGCGTACCTTTGTTCTCAAGATTTCTTAAAATTCTAGGCGTCTTTACAGGACTTTAGACTCTCCCTATAAAATATACCTTCGGTAGACGCTGCCGAATTTTTCTTCTCTCAGAAGACGGCTGTAGTACCGTCAGCTTTGCATGCGTGGGCAATTTTTACACTAAGTGTTTCGTCTTGAGCTCCGAATTGCCCCCAAGGATTCAGCAAACGTACTTGTCAAACTGCATTGTTTCTGTCTTTATGCGACAAATTTCAAGTCAAGGCACGGAATAACACTTTAGCAAGCATTAGATAGAAATCACTAAATTTATTTCAGAATTAATCGACATAACAAAGCAGATGCTCTCTCTTTTGATTAATCCGGACAAAACTAAGGTTCTAGCTGTTGGATTACCACAACTTTTAAAGAAACTGTCATCATTCAGTATAACACTTTTTGACAAAGAAATAACACCTGTGCCTGTCGTTAAGGACTTGGGTGTTCTTCTCGACACACACCTCAGTTATAACCAACATATCACTGAGATTGCCTCTAAATGCCTTTTTAAATTGTACCAAATTAACAGAATCAAGCACCTCCTGTATAGGAAAACACTTCTGTTAGTAATAAATTCATTTGTCTTTAGTAAACTCCAATATTGTTCAACTGTCTGGAGTAATACCAGCAGTAGCAATATTGACAAGTTACAAAAAGTCCAAAACTTTGCTGGGCGAATTATTCTGGGACTAAGAAAGTATGACCATATTTCGGATGGGTTGCGATCGTTGAAATGGCTTCCTATTAGAGAGAAACTCATTCTAAATGACGCTACTATGATGCACAAATGTATTAACAAGCTTGTTCCAGACTATCTTGCTGATATGTTTAAATCACGTTCTCAAGTCCATAATAGACAAACTCGATCATCTGGTGCTTTGGATATACCTTTATGTCGCCTGTCAACAGGGCAGCGCTCCTTTGCTTTCAGAGGAGCCAAACTCTGGAACTCCTTGAATGATAACATTAAGTCCTTAAAATGCCCCAGGAATTTTAGACGTCATCTTGCAAATGTTTTATTAAGTTGATATATTATATTATTGATATATATTTTGTAATTATAATATTATTGTATTTACATTCTCAATTAATTTATATATTTGTATTTTTTTTTTTTTCTTTTTTCTATTGAGCTGAAAAGCCCACTTAGGGAGCATCAATAAAGTGTGTATGTATGTATGTATGTAGATGCGAAGGTACAAAATCTCTACACGGTTTACACTTATTGTTCGAACATAAATAATATAGCTTTCCGGGAATGCGCTCTTTTTGTATGCTGCTGTATGAATATATAATTAGTCTGTGACAGTCAGTTGTTTGTTGCTTGAAGGTTTCACAAAACTGTAACATGGTAACGGGTAAAGTGAAATATATCTTCGGTAGACGCTGTAAACTTTTTTTGTCAGAAGACTGCTGTAGTGCTTTCAGCTTTGTATGCGTCGGCGATTTGTACGCTGCGTTTTGTTTTGAGCTCCGAATTGCCTCCAAGATTCAGCAAACAAACTTGACAAACTGCATTATTTCTATCTTCATATTATAAATTTCAAGTTTAATTACGGAATAACATCCCAGCAAGCATTAGTTAAAAAGCACTAAATTCGTTTCAGAATTAATCTACATGACACAGCAGATGCGAGGGTACAAAATCTCTACACGGTTTTCAGTCGGTGATCGAACATAAATAAGAAATCTTTCCGTGAATGCGCTCTTTTTGTCGGCACTGCTGTATGAATACACAATCACTCTGTGTCATTCAGGTGCTGTTTGCTTGAAGAATTCACAAAACTGTAACGTGGAGAGGTGTTTAGTGCGTTGAAAATCTCTTCGAACTTCTCCTAGCTACCGTCAAGAAGGGAACTTAGCAACATACATATCCGCGGCGCGGAACTTCCCTCGCCGAATAAAAACCTTTGCGCGCTTCAAACGTGGAAGTAACACGGCATTCATAAGGAAAACAAGATCAAAGTGTACATGAACGACGAGCTTGTTAACTGTGCACTCGTAATGCTTCAGTTTCTTAGGACTGAAACTTTTGGTATCCTTTCCTGAACACTTCTTCCACCGAAGAACGCGCGAATGACCAAGGAACGCTGGAATGTACCGCGTGACTTTAGTTTACCAAAGGAGGAGTAAGCAATGTTTCGTCGGTCAGGCTCCAGTCGATGGCTAGCTCCGTTGTTAGGCTTGCTTTCAAATTAGATGCGACTGTAAATAGACGATCATGATCCGGTGTTTTCACCGTTCTTAATTTTGAACAATTTTTCGCATTCGCCAGTCCGAAAGACAACCCCAATCCATACCACGGGTTTCTTGTTTGAAGCAATAAACTGTCTGTAGTTTTCTCAAATATCATTTTGGTAACATTGTTACTCAAATCAGGAATAACATTTTTTTTACGATCGTCATGCGTGTCTGCTTCTGAGGGTGCGCGCTATGGTGGAAATGGTGGGGGGGGGGGGGGGGGAAGGGGGAAGTAGGGTGGAGAGACGACAATATCTCGTTCCAAGCGCAAATTTTAAAAGAAAAATACAAGGTATTGTGGCTAAAGCGATAAAAAGCAACGTTCTTACCTAAATAGTTCCATTCACAACCAAAAAGGTAACGTATTTTCTTTCCCCGAAAAGGGGCGCGGTTTGGTAAATATTTAACTGAACAATCATACTGCTTATAGGGCATACATATGTCTAATTTTGCTTCGTTGTCAGGAACTTGGGGTCCGAGTGCAATATGAGAAAGATATAAGTAATACAGAAATGAGTGCCACAACACTCGACCCAGGTCAACAAAACTTTTTCTTTTTAATTATTTAGATTAAACACAAACAACTCCTATGTACACAGGAAAAGACTCATCTGAATAACAAGCATTTTAAGCAAATGAAGATCATCGCAGTATATACTCAACTTAAGCAGTATATACATTTATACGTTGACTTAAGCAGTTGAGAAATAAGTCAACAATGACAAACTGCTTGTTATTCAACTCACAATTGACCAGCTCCCAGTTGGCTTGATAGCTCAGTTGGTTAGAGCGCTGCACCGGTATCGCAGAGGTCATGGGTTCGATTCCCGTTCAGGCCTGAATTTTTTTCAGGCCTTATTTCTCAACTGCTTAAGTTGAGTATATACTGCGTCATTGTTGACGATGTAAAGAGCCAGCGGTTATCAACAGTAGAGTTGTTGACACATACGGGGTATAGAATCCGCGTCACGATAACGTCACGAAATTCAGGAAAAAGTCATGAATGGACCGTAATGCTTTCATTGGCCCATGGGAATAATCCTCGTCCCACAACGAACATTTGGCTAACACAGCTCACGGTTCCTGACAGAAATTTTTGTTACGTAACCTGATGTTTTAATCGACAGAAAACTAGGATCTTTGTACAAAGACAAATATATTTTGAAAATGTCTTTTCGACGCAAGTTCTGTCTCCTTGAGTAGTAGTTTGACAGAAGTTCATTACTTTTAATGATACGACAATTTTTGGCTGTTTCATCGTTTTCTCTTCGCACTCCGACTGTCGTGATCCCTGGAAAAAAAAAATAAATAGAATAGAATAGATTATCGCCGAGGAGTATTTACAGATTGTTTCTGAGTCGAACTGAAATTAACAAAACAAAATCACAATCACAAATAAAGGAAATAAGTCTCTGAAGAAAGTGCTGTGCTGTGTCGGTAAAAGGGGGTGGGGTGGGGTAGGATGGACGGTATTATCAAATAATTTGGTTTTATCACCTATTTTTTCGAGGTAAATTGGCCACCGTAAAGAGTTTCTGAAGCTGGCGTTTCGACAAAAGGGCAAACGTTCAAAACGTCAGCTTTTTTAAACTCTTTCCGGTGGCCAATGTACCTTATCAAAATACTAGACAAAAAATTTATTCACAAATGGCTTAATTTATCGATCGCGCCAGCTATTAGGGCGCCTGTTCCACATGAACCTATCTGGACCGGTGAAAGGAGACAATTTTCTCATGAGCGAAAGACATTGTTTAGGACAATGAATTTCACCTCGAGGAGGAGGGTACGGCTACACGTAGGCTATATTCAACCGGCCATGTTTGATTTGGAGTTAGAGTCGATGATGGGGGGAGGGGGCGGGGAAAGGCGAAATCTTTTACTCTCCCACCCCCACCCATTTCCTCACTTTTTACTGTCGCTCACCCCCTTGGTACAATTTTTTTCTCCCTCCAGCCTTCCTCTGCCATTTAAATCAAAGATGGCGACCAAAAAGATGGCGCGCCAAAACTACGATCTTTCTAGTTCTGTTTACACACAAATTAAACGATCGATTATCATCAGAGTGTGAGGTATATAATACCTTGATCTGGAGGGTTCGTCTAACGGCCTCTTTCCTTTTTTAGCCTCTGTAAGAAACTTGTCCAAACCAAAAGGATCCTCCTCTTCCTTTTCGAACTGAACTGGCCCGTCACGCCGCTGACCACGATCTGTGCCAGCAAATCCCTTGTCAGGCTGAAACCTGAAAGACAGGAAAGTGCCGATTACATGATATAGGAACAATTTGTAAAACAGCCGTGAAAGTGGGAGGAATGTAACAGCCAAACTATCTCATCTTAATCCTTTAACTCCTCTTCAATTTCACCTTACAAAGTCAATCTAATATCAACCAGACAAGTGATGAGAATAAGCAAAAAAATATATTAATAGTTGATCCAATACCAAATTCTCCGAAGTAACATCATCAGAATTGTAAGGCTGACAGTAAGGAGAATTACTAAAGAGATCTTGGGAGTAAAAAGGCTAAGCAATAAGTCCCTCGTTGTTCAATTGAAAAACTACTCTAAAAATTAGCGAAAGGACAGAACATTTCTGCATTCTTCAGAACAATGTTTTTTAATATTTTCAAGCATCTATTTCGCCACATAGCACTGTACATAATGAAAAAAGCTCATCAAATTGTAAATAATAATCTATTACTGTTTTTTGATTTTTCAACTAAATACTTTAATCGAAGCCAAACTAAAAGTATAAAAAATATTTAAAAAAATTTTTTTAACACTCTACCTTGACAATAATCTCAAAGGGAATATAACTAGGGGCAGAAGAAAGTCCCACAGTGCTCGGTTCTTGGTTATCACAGTTAATTACCTGCTTGTTTGAACCAGTTTTTCCAGATCATCTCCATAAACATCGCGGTCCACATTCTTGCTCGGCCTATAGATTGCATTGGCTGTGCTGCCCTCTCGTCTCCAGGCCTTGTCGTACACATTGTATCCATCGTCATCTCCAGCGAATCCGGAGTCCAGGCCCTAACGGACAAGACACAAGAATGTCAAAGAGTGGTGGAAAGGGGAGGGTTAGGGAACTAAATACAATTGGATCGGTAAGCAGGTAGGGGGTGGGGGAAAGGGATACGGCGGCAGATTCAGGATCTTCCTTCGATGGGGGTGCACCATTAAGGAATGACGTAATTAAAGGGTGACCAGGCAATAACACAACTTGAACTACTGATAGTACATTACAAATAATACAGCAGATTTTGTAAAACCATTTGTATGCATATAGGAGAGCCGCAAGTCAATTCGAGGGGGAGGGGGGTGTACACCTCTGCACGCGTCACCTAGATATGCCCTTGAAATAATACGAAAAAGACGCATAATTGTGACATAAGCTGTAGTGACTTACCTTGCTTTGATTAAATAATCGCTGATCAAACATTGCTTCCTGTGAGGGAGGAGCAGAAGCCAGGCCTAATGCAATCTGCTCACTTATGTCACGCTCTTTGTCACGCTGAAGTTTGGATCTATAGGAACAATCAGTCATTCCATGTAAGTGCGCAAAGATCTACCGTTACCACTGATGTGAATACCCTAATCGATGTCTATTTTGAACGACAAGCAGAGTTTTTGCATAGTATACGGCTTCAGCCACTCCAAGGAAATAAGAGTAAATTACAGTATATGGGTGGTGATCAAGCTTTGCTATAGTCAAGATAAAAACATTTTACTTTAAATAAAAGTAGATATTGAGAGCATGTGGAAAGTTATTTCACCTTAGCTAAGGTATTTTTTTCGTCCTATAACAAACGTGGAAAAAAATCTGACTTCCTATGAGGAATCGTAGCTCAGGTCTTTGGATTCTGCGCTCCGAAGCAGTACTCTTCCATTAAGCCACAGAGACTCTCTATGGGTGAGTCAGACCAATACTACGTACATATATAACAAGGATCCTGACGTCGAAAGCATCATGTGCGTAAATACAACACAAAAAGTTTTCTGTCTCACACGCGCGAGAAGAAGAAAAGAATCTTTCTCCATTTCATTACCGAGCTCAAGTTCTTAATCTAATTCCTTTAGGTACCTTTTATCCGGTGCAGCTTTAGAGATTCTACGATCTCGTTCTCTCTCCTTGTGTCGTTCATGACGCAGCTGGTCTCTTTCTCTCTCCTCTTCAGACCGCTCTAAAATACGGGTTTTAAACAGGACAGCAATTTTGTTAGAGGAGACGGTAAACATCACTTCACTTGCGACTAGAGGTGTTCAATGATTTCACACCAATTTACAAATGGAACCTGTTTTGAATTTGGATCATCCCACCTCAGCTAGAACCTAATTTTGTTTAATCCCTTTTTTATGATAGAAATTTCCAATATTTTTTTATCCCTCGTCATTTTATTTTACTGTATTCAAACTTTATTTCTCTAGGGTCCATCGTCCATTGAGATCCTATTCGCAAGAAGAAAACTGCTTGTAGTTACTACTGTAAGCTCACCACCAGTGGTTTTAAAAAAGAAAGAATTTAAAAACTTGGAACGTTTGCCTCTTTCTTTCTCTCGGCAATTATATCGCACAAACCTTTCCGGGCAATCCTACGAGTAGGATTTTAACAGACGCGTAACTCGATTTTACGTATTCACGGTGAACCAACAGGAGTTGCGCTGTAATTGCAGTGTGAAATAACTGGACTTTACAGCTAAAATACGCCCCTCGGTTTGTTTTGAAAACTGCACGATTTACCTGCAGTAGCTCTGATGCCAGCTCGTTCTTCCCTGGCTTGCTTGGCCAGCGCCGCCAACTTCTGCTCTTTCTTCTCCTTCTCTCGCTGTGCAACCTTCTTTTCCAGCTGAGCTCTCATTTCAACAGCTTCCCGAGCCTGACAGAAATTTCAAACAAACAAATTATTCTCAACACAATGCGCTGTGTCTCTGTCATATTCAAGGTACACAATGGTAATAAAATAATGATAATAAAAAAAGTTATTGCTTGCAGTACGTAGTGCTATTTACAACAAAAAGATCAATAGCGCCAATGGTACAAGTCAATGGCCAATCCTCAATAAATTATAAGGATGTCACGGGGAACTTTACTCTCAAAGTTTCTCTCTCCACTCAGCGGCATAATCGGCACCAACGACCTCTAAGAGAAACCAGACGAAATGCTTGAGGGTGGAGGGGGGAAGCCTTGCAATGGATCAACATCCCATCCGAGAGGGAGTAACATTAGTGCTATTTGCTTTATGCAACAGAAACTGGGGTGAGCTTGCAGTTCAGACTTCTCCCCCTTTTTAGTTTCAAAACGTGGAATGTGGTGCAGTGATAGGAGTCTTGCCTCCTCCGGCTTGTTAAAAATTGCGTGTGTATGTTGGGCACAAAATTAGCAACCACTGAGTGAAATTACCAAAATTCAGCCAAAATGATGCAAAATACCACATGACATGAAAGATCTGGTAAGTAAAACATTATTCTACACTTTGGTGACTTTTTGTGATTTATGGGAGCAAATTTCCATAGTTCATAATGACCAAAATTTATCCAGATAATTGGTAAATGTGATTTTCTGGTTTAGAGGCAAGAAAAGAAACTAAACATTTTCAAATGTTATTTCATTGTTGAGTGATATTAAAGGGAGTTATAAAGTACATGTGTTGGGCCTTTACAAGTCATTCTCCATAAAGTTCACCTTTCTGTCTGCTATGTACAGTGCTTCAGCCAACTTTGCAAACTTGTCATTGATGTGGGGGTCTTGAAGACCACGCCCATCTGCGGCTAGACGTTTGTCAAGAGGGATGGTGTACCCCTACAGCCAACAACAACAAAACAAATACTTTAACATTTTATAGCCTAACATCAGTATGCATATTTTCCATATGTAGTCCTTGATTCAGAGAAGCACTTTCTGTAGAGAGCCTTCCCCAGATTTCTTTTTCTTATGTACATTTTCAAATTGTCCTCAACTCAAATTACCTTGGCATTCTTCCAGTTAGAAATACAGGGAGGGATCTTCCACTCCTGCTGTTCTTTCACAGTCACCTGAGGAAAAGAAATACTAATTGTAGCATTTGTCAAGTAACAGCCCAAAATTCCAACTAAATCTAAACTCCCTTATAACCAGTGGACACGGGACAATTCTGTGGAAACAATACAGCTTATTAATATATCTTTGGGCCTTTCCTCACTAGTGGACAAAACTAGAATTGTCCCAACAAAATCAAATGACAAATTTTAGTTTCATCTGTTGCACCTGCATTAAAAATTTCAAAGCCGTCAAATTAGAAAGACACTCCCCAAGCAATATCCACCTAAAAGGTCTCAGTGGTACTCTTAAGAATACTGCTTTACTGGATTTGTGAAGGAACGTTTATTTGATGTGCACTTTCCCTTACCTTTCTGCTTGGTGAGTGCATCACTGGAGCAGGAGGTGAGGGGGGTCCCCTAGGGATCTTCTTGTTTGTTCTAAAAATGAACAAGATGAGTGAAAGATTACTGTGAAGATGTGCATCAAAGTACTTTCATTTTCTTAGTAGTCTTCTTCCCATCAAAATTCTGAATAATTTTTTTAAGCAACAAGGGGAAGATAATGCGGCAGATCATTGATGAGCAGAGAAGACTTAGAGTGAATTCCCAGGCAATTTGCTCCAAGAATTCTTCAACAGTAATATGCTTATGACAATCTTAAACTTGTAGTCAGCTTTGTCTGGAAACTGATTGATCAATGGGCAGACTGGATGATAATCTGTTGATTTTCTCTCAAGTAGATGAAAAGGGTAGTGTTAATGAAAAATAAGAACATGTAGATAACTCATCCAAACTTTACAGTCACAACTTTGGGGAAAAAAAAACTTAAAGATTCAGTATGTTGTAGTACAGCAGTATTCAAGGTATCCAGTCACTTTGTACCCAACGTCATTTTTTATCCAAATGCAGTAGATTCATACCCAGTTTGGGTTGGTTTGAAACCCAAGTTTAAGTTGGTTCGTACCCAAACTCCTGGTCAATTTACACATGCTTTCAAAATACCTCACACAAGAGTGTGTGAACAGATGTCAATCATTGTGTATGACAAGTTAGTAGAGTCAAGTGAGAAGTAACGAACAAAATTGTCTTGTGTAAATGTGTACTCGTGACTCTCTAAACCAAAACAACTTACTTATTGCCTAGCACAAGGTAAGCATGATATTATTCACAGAAAAGTCTATCGTTTATACCTGTGACTTTTTTAATAGTAACAGTTTGTGTAAGTGTGATACTTTTTTGCTAGTTGTCAACATGGAAAACATACTTTACTAGTTTGGGAACAAAACAACTGAGCTGGATACAAAATGACTCAACTGACTGAGTATGAAATGACTGTTGGTAAGAAATGATCTGTAATCTATTCAATTGCCATACTTAAATCTTGGTGGCTCCATAGGATCTTTCTGCATCTCCACCATTCTTATGACTCGCTGTTTAGCACCAGAGTTGAAAGCTACTCCTTGCTGGGAAGGTGTGTATCTGATGTACTGGGCTGCCTGTGGCTTCTGAGCAACTTGGGTGGGCTGTGCTGCAGCAATTTTTGTTGTAACTTCTTTTTCCAGAGCTTCTCTTGTTTTCCTGGTTGTCTGAAGTTAATTCATTTCAGAAAAAATAAGTTAATAGAATACAAGATATTAAGGGATCCTTGAAATAATGCAGATAAGTTCATAAATCCAAAAAGTATTGAGAGAATGCTCAAGAAAGGAATTAGACAGCTAACAATGTTGTCAGTAAAAACAAATTTCCATGAAATTCTCTTGAGAGGAAAAAATACTTATCTATTTTTTTATTCTGATGACAACATCAACCAAAAATAGACAGATTCTCTAACACAGAGCTACAAAGAAGGTATTGCTGAACAACACCATGTCTTTTGATCACATTATAATCAGGTTAATTTACCTCTTCAATATCTTCCTCTGATGGTCTTTCTAAGTCTGGATCACCTTCATCTTTTAAATGTACAGGAACTAAGTCTTGGAATCTGGAATGTACAACCTGAGAACATAAGACAAATAAATTAAAAACTGAATTTGATACTGAATCAACCAAGAGGTATTGTCATTACTAATCTAAACAGCACACAGTGCAAAATTTTAAGTTATGTTTTTTAAATCATGGAAAATGAATTTAAAGTAACAGCGGAAAAGTGTTAACTCTCAAAATCTGGCATAGTTTGATGCTACTCTGGTTTGCAGATTTAATGAATGTAACTGAAGAAGTTACAATTCATAGACCCAACGTTTCGACACTCCTGTCTAGTGCCTTCATCAGGGGTGATCTAAACACTGCAACAAGAGGTCCTCTTATATGATCACTAATTAGCGGCCTTTTTTTCTGACGAGGTGTAAATAGGTGTCAGGAAGCAAACCGCCATCGTCAAGATTTAAAGGAGCGTGGGTGGAGTTAATATGCCAAGCCTCCAAACAAAGGTGCTGGTGGTAATGCCGATTAGTGGTGATAATTTTAGAATTATCCCACCCAATTGTATGGTTGGTTAGGCATGTGTGCTCCGATAAAGCTGAATTTTCCTTTTTGCAAAGAAAAACTGCTTTTTGGTGCTCTTTTAACTGTGTACCAAACTGACGTTTGGTCTGTCCAATGTATTCGTTGTCACAGTCATTGCAAGGAATAGAATAAATGGCGTCGGTTCGTTGTTCTTTTGTGACAGGTCTGATATTGTGATGAGAAATTAGATGCTAGTCATTTTTAGGAGTCAAAGAGTTGCTGGGAGGGGTACATGTAAAAATGATATTGTCTCTAACGCTTATTTCTCCTGGAACCATAACCAGGTTTTGTTACCTTATCTTTGCCATGTCCCTGTTTAACAAGAGCATCATACTTCACTCTGCCTTTTGAATCAAGCTGCACTGGTAGAGCATTTGTTCCTGAAGCAGGCTGTAACATACAATAAACACAAAGTCATAAAACATCAGAAGTGAGAGTTCCAAAGGCTAAGAAAAACATAATTCACATAACACTCTTATCCCTTTAAAGACAACATATCTGACCTTTTTTGTTCGCCCCATGTCCAGAGGATACCTGAAAGATTCTTGTTAAGGAAAGTTTTGGTCAAACATAATCAAACCTTTTACTTAGACCATAGCAAGTTAATTAAATACACATTCAAAAATCTATTTTTATATAAGCCTCTGGCTAGTTCTCATTTATATTCATGGTTGGAGAGAGACACTGTAAGGGTAAAGTTACAAAATGATCCAGTCACACCTTGAACACAGACCAACCAATCCACTGTCTAGTACAGCAAAAGGCCACAAGTTCTGTTATAAATATCTTTATAGTAACTCTCTTCACACAAAATCTCATAATGAAGATGATTAGCCAAAACACTGCTTATTGTGCTCTCTCGAGCAAAAAAAAAAATACACATAAGGATACTGTGCCACATGAATTTCGGGAAAAGCACCACCATCACCAAAGTCCTGAAGAACAAAAACAATCAACATAACAGTATGTTAAACAATCTCAAGTTTGACAATATATTTTACTATACATCAAAACAGTGGACAGTGTTAAAGGCATGCTCTGATTGGCTACTTTAACTCAAAATATCTTTTACTATTCACATCCGAGTGCCAAGCGTAGTATTTGCAAGTGTTGAAATTATCCTTTTGTGCTGTATCTTCCCAACAACTATTCACAGCAGTGTCAGTGGCTAGTCACAGATATTTACCTCACCAGTTATAAACTCAGTAAAGAACCACCACTAGCCACTGGCACTTCAGTGAATAGTTGTTTAATATCCTGATATCTTATGTGCATGAACCTGTATATCAGTAAGAGTGCATTTAAAGGAAGAAAATTTCAGAATGATCATTCTCAAGCTACATCGCTAGTTTGTAAATGTAGCTTCACTGTAATCATATTTTTTCAAATCAAAGTGATTGTAATAATGGCAAAAAGGAATTTTTCCAGATTGTACCAATAGCATGAAGTCACTCAAAAGTTTATCCTTATATTTCACCAAAAATTACAGTGCAAATACTTCAATGTCTGCAAACATTTAAACAATTAAGGCTTAATATCAATGAGAGGGCAAGCCTTTTCTGTAATTTGAAAATGGCTACGTACGCACTTAAACTTTACATTCCTTCCTTGCAAAATATAGCTTATCTTTTTCTATGATATGCTACATTCTTCTGAAATGCAACGTTTACTAAAGAAAACATGTGACTATGACTAAAATAGAAGAATGTGATTGTTGTCGAAGCTGCCATGTCAAGATGTATGTTATTATCAAGAGTCTCATGTGATAACAACAAGAATCTTCTATGTAAGAAAAAAACTCAGCAGCATATAAATTTATAAAACCACATAGAACACAACTAAAAGGTGATAAGGTGGTCCATAATTACAGTCTGTATATCACAGGCGGGCATGTATGTGTAACCTTGATTTGCATGGCAATTTTAAATTTCTGAGCGTTATCATCAACAAACCTCCAACTTTCTTGGAATCCAGCCCTGTCTTTTTCCATATGGAGGAGGCTCTTTCTTAAAAGCTGTTACCTTTAACTAAACAAAGATCGACCGAGTAAAAATCATAATAAACCTCGCGATCGAACAACAGGTCAAATCAAACATGGCCGACTACACAGAACGCTCACCTCTTTGTAAGCTTTCTCTAAGTCATCGTCTTCATCTCTTTCGCGATAAGGCACATGCAGCGGTGCTGGAAGCAGACTGAAATAGTAAACGTTAGTTTTGTTAGAAAAATCTACCAAATATCTTCTTTTAAAAATGAAAAAATTGATAAGAAGTACCTTGCTAAAGACATCTTTCTCGTGGTATGAGCAAAGAAGCCGAATCGTCGGCAATCCCAAGAGTCCTTGCCGGCTTGTTGCGATCATTCCAGTGAAGTGTATGATGGGACTTCTGAATTTACGGGCTCATCGGATATCGTCCTCAAAAAAAGCAGATATTACTAATATTGAACCCACTATTTTTTATCGTGGAACAGAAAATTAACCCAAGTTATGTCGAATTCTCAATAAGGGGTACCTAATGATCATGGATTCCGTCTTTCACTCGGGTAGATTATTTTAGATGTTGCTGAGTCATGCCTCCAGTGAAACTCCCCAAAAATTGAACCGCAGACAACTCCTCAAGCTTATTGAATCTCAGCTAGTTTCTCGGTCAGCGGTTTACTCACACCGCTGAACTGACACAAAGGATGACATTCGTAAATTTGTTTCAAGCACATCAGCGAAATCGCAAAAAAGTATTGCTCCCAGGTTTCTTTTAGGTTTCATTTGCAGGTGGCATCTAAGTTGGAATGGCTTGGTACACAGGCTCGTCCCCAGAGCCCATCAGTTCTAATAACCGGTTGGGTTTGCTCGCTAAAGGAACCGATGGTTCCTGGGGATGAGAGAGGTCATCGAAGGGCTGTATACTTCTACTTGTCGCTTACTTCTCCTTTTCTCTGTTTTTTTTTTTCCTTGTTCCTGGCCTCATATCAAATTTTGCTAAATCAAACCTGTTATGATTTTTTTCTTGCGTCCATACAAACCAGCCAAACCTGCCCAGAAACCAAAGATTGGTCTACTGACGGTGTTTCCAATGAAAAGTTACTTTCTTTCATAGCTTTAACAGACTGTTTTTGTAAGGCGAAATGTTTGTTTTTTTCAAAAGCAGTGATCCGGAGCAAAAGATTGAAATTTAATTAGGGGCTGGGGAGTTATTTGATGAGTCAGTAATCGTTCATAAAACAACTTGTTCAGAATCCCACGATGGTTCAAAGTTGCGGGAATCTTTAGAAGTCGAACTGATGACGTTGTACTAAGAAAATTGAGAGAAAAATTTGAGCAGAAAAAACAGGTACCAAACAGGGTAATAAAACAGGTAAAAATATTTAGATTCCACTCAAAATCCACTTTTGCTCTGAACCTCTGCCAAACCTGGCACTTTGTTCGCTAGAAATGGCAGCGTTAATTAAAACAAGGAAAAGTTTGAATCTGTTATCTTTTTGGTTATGAAAACTATCCGCAGAAATGTCCAACGCTTCACCGCTTCAGAGAGCATTGCTAAACAAAGTCACTTCAATAATTTATTCTCTCCATATATGGTCAGAACAAAAATGTGAAACCTGACGGGTGGACTAAAGGTTGACTGGCGAAAGCGGGTGCCAGGCACAGTGTTACAAGCTAACATTGATATTTCACGAAGAGTCAAGAACACGATGAATGAATTTTCCACGGGAGACCTACTGTTGTTTAAAAGCGATTTGTCGCTAGTGAATAGAAGGCCGTTACCAGAGGCCATTCACGAATTACTTGTAAGGAGGATTTCAAAAGCATGAAGCAGGCAGTTGCTTGAAATGGTGCGGCGCAACCCAATTCGCAGGATTTCAAGAGAATGCTTCGTTCTCTCCAGAGAATTTTTTTAAGAAGAGTAATTTCGCCTTCCCTTTTGCTGGTCGCCTTTTTTTTAATGTGTGCCATTCTGTTCCTCACGAGAAACGAAGATTCCGATGCGATGTGTCTCAAAAATCGGCAACTTCAAAGTGCCTCCAAGATGGACGAATTCAAGACGTTTATTCCAGATCACGACGGATGCAACGACAAAGATGGCTCGGCAAAAGATAATACAAAGAACGCAGATAAGAATTTCGAACAAGACACGAACTGCTCCAAGTTGTACAAAGAAATCGACGCATTGCGTAAGAAGCTCGCAATGTACGAGAGATTAAACAAATTCATGGAACTTGATTCCCTAGCAAGTAAATACGGGAGTAAATTGCGACAGAATATTCTTATCATCTCGGACTCCGCTTCCGGAAGCTCTCTCTTAGGAGAACTTCTGAATCAGCATCCTAATATTTTTTACCTTTTTGAACCTTTGGAATCTTTGGATTATTATAAGGACAATCGCCCCGAGAGCGTTTACGATGCAATGGTAACACATCTTCTCAACAGCATTTTTCATTGTAACTTTCTGGAACTTTCGTACTTTACGGATTTTTTATCGTACCAATACAGTGCACTTCGACATCGCCTTTCAAGTCGAGCCATCTCTTCACCCCCCTTATGCCCCGAGAATTTAAACACTCCACACTTTAGCATCCGAAAATGTGCGCCATTAAGGCCACAATCAGCGTCGGCGATTTGTCGACTACATAAACACACCGTTGTCAAAACAATCCGAATGAAATCCATTCACAAACTCTCCTATCTCATGGACAACACAGGCCCTGTCGATTACTCGCTCAAAGTGATTCATTTAGTGAGGGATCCGCGCGCCGTTGTAAATGCGCGCGTTCTACACAGTTCACACGAAAATTGGACCATAAAATCGGTGCGTGATCACGCGCAATCGTTATGTCGCGACATGCTGCGTAATATAAAATACGCTGTCAGTGCCCCAGCTTGGTTACAAGGACGTTATACGCTGCTACGATACGAGGACTTGGCGACAAACCCGCATCAAATAGCTGAACAATTGTATCAGTTTGTTGGGGTCGGTATTGCACAGAATGTCCGTTTGTGGATCGACCGTACTTTGCGCGAAGGATTTGTACCCCCATCACCCGTTAAATCAATTTATCGTCGGCTTTCCTACAGTGCGCAAAATCTGACTGACTCTGTCACAAAATGGCGTGCGCACGTCCCTTATTCAATCGTGCGCCTAATTGAGACGGAATGTTACGAGGTTATGAATCTTCTCGGCTACAAGATTGTCGAAGACGAAGACGAATTAAGGACGGTGTCTTTTCCACTTACAGATTAAACAAGTGGAACCTGCTCCGGGAGAAACTCTCATAGATCGCTTCCGCAAGACAAGTGAGGCATTTCAACTTTGCTGCATTTGCGTCATGTCCACCAACAGAACATTTAAATAGCTTTGTGGCGGCATTTAGTCCGTGAAGAATGTGGAAATGATGGTTCAAATTCAGTGAACCGAGAGCACAGCCGATGAAATTTATTACTATCCCCTAATATGAAGGTTTCCTTTGCTCTCTCAAAAGAAGAGGGTCTTGAATCTCAGCTCAACGAGTTTTACATTTTTCAAATAAAGTCCTAATAAAAAAGCATTTTCCCGTTTTCCGTGGGCATATTTTCAGTCACCCATGACACGAGGAACCGACCATTATTTATCGTCTAAGAGGGAGGGGGTTCGGAGAAACTTAGGGCATGATCACATGGTTATCAGTGGAAAGGGAAAGGGGATCAGTCGTCTTTAACAGATTTGGATCAATATCAGTATCTGGGCAACTGCCCACCAACCCCTCCCCTGACTCAACAACAGTCAATTGATAACAAGTTAGGGGAGGGGTCGGTGGGCAGTTGCCCAGATACTGGTATTGATCCACAGATTTTATAGGAGGCACTATAAAAAAAAAATTGAAAATTGACCGTAACTGGAGAGGATCATCGGAATACTTCAAAACCTTATAGGGGGGATTGGGTGATTGTGACTAAACCAAAAATCTTTCTACCTCTCCCATCCCACCCCTCCCCCAGCCGATAAAAAACCACTGGTCCCTCACGAGAAATGGATTTAAGAAATGACGTCGTGAAAATAATGAAGGCCTCTCTGGGACCCTATATCGAAAGTTCCATTGGTTACCGTACTCGAAAATGCTGTTCTCTGCTCGCCATGTTTACATTAAAGACCCTTCCCCCCCCCCCCCCCCCCCGAAAGTCACCGGAACTTTTGGGAAGCAGCCCTGGCGGTCGGTTGATCTGTTGCGATCGCTGGGCAAAAACTGACGCCCATATAGTGTTGTGCTCGACGTTTTAATCTGCAAAGCTTTATTAAGATATAGGAAAACAACCTAACTTGCCATTAAACAGTTCAAAATTTCTTGTTAATTTGGCTTCTTCTAATTCAAGGTGCGACTACCCAAGTAAAACTACATGTAACACAGGAAATTAAACTGAGCCGAATCTACTTTTGACTTGTAGAAAACACTGCATCTTGTAGAAAACACTACATCAATCACTAAAATCAAATTGATATGATAGAAAAGGCTTATTGTTATGGACACAGGCTATGAGCTTCCAACAAAAATCTTAATTCAGTAACAGTCTAGTTACCAGGATACAACTGTATTGTCATTTGTAAATTTAAAGGCTGGAATCAATCAGCACAGGTCTTGATAGTTTCTGTCCACTTTCCACTGGCGCCTACCGAAGCACATAGCATCGTGATTCCCTAATTAAGACTGGTTTATTCTGATACAGCTGTAATCTAAACTGCTCTAATTCTAATAGTTTTCTCTATTGTAGTGTTGTAGTTCTTGTTCTTGCTCCTTTCAAGTTTTTATTTATTTTTTTTTTTTTCGTGTTTAGCCAGCTGCCTTCTATATAGAATGTAACAGTCTTAGCAGAGCGACAAAAGAGCTGTCAAAAAAGGCTTACGTCAAATGACCACGTCATCTCTTTCATAGCCTCGTTTTCATCATTTTGCGCCGATAACCGGGCGATGTGAACATTTACACGAGCCCCAGTAATTTGCATCTAACATCGATCTAAGATCGTTTCTATTTTATAAAAAAGAAAGACGATAGTAATCTTAAGAGTAACTGATGTCTCGTTTTCGAGGTGAAAACTCTGTTATATTAGTGTTGATGAGTCTCTGAGTCGTAAAGGTCGGAGTGCTCTTGGACTACTACAGGGACGTGTGAATATTAGTAAATGAAGTGGTCAATGAAACACTACGTCAAAACCTCACCATAAATCTAACCACACGAGAAATTCTTTTATTAAATGCGAATTACTTTTTTCTCACCGTGTCGTCAACTGGGTTTCATAAACTCACAGTGACTTCCTTTTTTTTTCAGAAGCTTCAAACTTTTTCTCTCATTTGAGAAAACTCCTCAAAAAATGACTCAATCTTCATTGAAAATCTTGGTAATTTTAAAAAAATATGTTAACCTGTCGTTTTCTTATACAATCATACCTTCCCAGAAGAGCCGCGGAAAGGAAAAAAACACTTCAACTTCTTGCGTTCATAATGAAGTTGCAGTCAAACCTGTATAAACTCGCTTTGCCCTACTCTATATTAATGCTCTAAAATTGACATTATTTAATATGCAAATATGTACGGTTAATGTGGCGAGCTCAGTAATTTGTGTTACACCCGCAATCTTCTTGGGAAGCAGTTATGATCGATGCAGGTTGCGGGAATGAGAAATTTTCGCGAATCGTGGGTTAAAGGGAGTTCAATTTACATCATCAAAGAAAAATTTAAAAAAGAAAAAATTACTACAAGACTTAATCTTTTTTCCTTAGAATTACGCCCTTGAAAATGAATTGGGCTTTTCTTAAACTAATCCTAATTTTACTTCCTGAGCGATCTTTAAAGAAGTTTATCTAGATAATTTACCCACCAAACGTCAAGACCGCAGATTAATGTATGCTCTGCCAGTTTCTTTGGTTCGAGACAGATCAGAGTTGGCAGATTGCAAATTAGAGTGTTCATTTTATGGCATCTCTTCACGTTAATCTTGAGCTTCAACTTCAGCTTTTGATGCTTCTCCTCCTTGGGATCTGAAATGAAAGGAACATTACAGTCATTGAACCGAACAACTCTTTTTAATTTCATGTATGCACGTTTGTCTGAGTTATTTAATTCATGTTTTCCCGCAAAGAGATACGATGAAAATTATTCAATAACGAGCAGAGCAAATCAGAACACTTGAGGGACAAATATTCCGCAAGACCTTTATCACGCTGTAAATGGATTTAAGCACCCTTTGCTTAATTCAAGAAAAAAAAATCCAAATAAATGGGGAAGATAAAACATCGTATCTATACAAGGTGCTACTCACGATTCTTTTTTGATTTCTCTAAAATCGATTGTGACGTCGTCACCAATGAGTACAAACGGAGCCCAGAACCGTGGGGCATTAAGTTTTGTGATTCTCGCAGACATTTTATTGCCCGGTTGAGTGACACACTGGCGCTGTTTCCATCCTTCAGATATTGGTAAAAGCTTCACATAAACTCCATGGTAGCCTCGTCAGCAATTGGCCAGAGTGCAACCAGAACAGAACGAGCACCAGCACCGAGGAAAGCCCGTGCAATGCCGACCACACCTTCACTTGACACCTTGCTTTGGGCACTGGAACCACAGCTTAACACAACAAGCTTTACACGCAACTTCGCTGCTTGTACATCGGAAATTGTTAACATATAATCTTGTTCTTCTGGTCTTCTGTGTTTTTGTTCTGGATTTGGAGCCAAAGCAATTTCCCCATTGTCGTTTTCTTCATGCGCAGCAATGTGCACCAAAGCAACTGAACCGATTCCCTTTAGCACCTCAGCCTTGGTTGCCTCTTTTCCGGTGAATGGCCGGATACCGAGCATCGCTCCGATCATTTCCGCCTCCTTTTTGGTAAAGGCAAGGGTGGAAATTTTCTCTCTCCCAGCGAGGTGGTAAAGTCTTCTAGATATGGATCTCCTACGAGCAACGCCCCACTCTCTTGGTGATAATCTTTAGGGGAATCGTTAATCAGTTTCATACACATCAATGACGGAAGAATGCGTATCCTCATAGATTCGCAGAGGTACTTTGATTCAGAATCCAGAAATGCAGCAAAAGGGGCGAGGCACAGTGGACCATCGGGAACGACAACCAACTCGCCATCTTTGATAAAATTTGAAATAGGACCCATAATGCACTCATAAAAGAGACGCAAAGGATTTTCCTCGGACTGAGATGGGTTTACCGTTTCCCCACCTCTTTCTTCAGTGGGCGACAGTTCGTGTTCGACATTTGGCTCATCTAACTTGCGGTTTTTACAGACTACCCGGAATCCTTCTCGTACTTCCCTATAAGCCTTCTTCCTTAAACTCTTCAAATAGTCAGTGGCATCTCCAAAAAGATATTTCACCTTTTTCTGTGTAAACGTGAAATTTGTCCGATTGTCTACCACCCATAAATTTATTGTGTTTCCTTGAAGAGCAACAAACAGTGTCGGACCAGAAACATTACTGATTCTTTCAGAGATCGCTGGTTTAGCCTCAACTGACCCAGACGCTGAGAATTTGGAACCATATCGCAGTTTGACAAGATCCAACAAGGCCTGGGCTCGTCCTTGGTCAGCAATACACAATGCCTCGTCAAATTTTGACAGTCCTAGCAAGGTTCTCCAGAGGGCAGCATAACTGTACAGACGTGCATTTTGAATGGTTATTTTCATCGCATCTTCGTTTTGCAGAACTCTCAACTCATTGAAAAGTTTAATACTGCGGTGATAGTAATCAACAGCCTTAAGCAACGCACCGGAGTTCCCAAAATCAAGTCCAATAAGATAGCATGCATACGCTTCTTGATCTTTCATCCTCTTTTCCTTGACAATGGTAAGATAGTGCTCGTGATACTCTTTAGCTCGTTCGAAATCATTCTGAAGGAGACAAATATGGCCAAGAACGTGATAGGCTTCTGCCTCGCATGGACGGTATTTCCTTCTTTTGGCAATGGAAAGTGCTCTTTCCTGGTATTCTTTTGGCTGCTGAAAATCACACCGTTCTAAATAAATAATGCTAATGAGGTTATAGGCAGAAGCCTCTTTATCCTCATCACCATTGGCTTTGGCAATGGTAAGACATTCCTGTAAATACTCCATGGCTTTAAAAAGTTTTCCGAGTTGGAGGTAAACTGTACCAAGGGATCTATAGGCATCTGCTTCGTACTTCCTGTTTTCAACTTCTTCAGCAATACCAAGATAACGCCTGAAGTACTCTATGCCTTGATAATAATCACCCAGTCTGTGAAAAGCTGAGCCAAGATATCGATAGGCACGTCCCTCTTGTTCCTTGTCTCCCAGTTCTTTAGCAATACTTAGATAATGCTTGGCGTACTTTAAGGCTTGATTATAATTACCCAGCATGTAGTAGGCGACAATAAGTTGTGCATATGTGCTTCCCTTTCTAATACTGTCAACCAGTTCCTCTTCATTGTGTAGAACTCGTTCTAATTAACCAATAGCTTCTTTCGCCTAAGTTTCGAAAAAATGTAAAGATAAAGGGGATCAATATCAGTATCTCCCCTCCCCTAACCCAACATTAACCCTAACTTGTTATCAATAGACTGTTGTTGGGTTAGGGGAGGGGTAGGTGGGCAGTTGCCCAGATACTGATATTGATCCAATAAAGGCATTAAAACAGCTTTTTGGGTTTTTTTTTTCAGTTTTTTGTCTCTCAGTACGGAACTTTTATTCTTATCTGGCTGTTACAAATGTAAAATGTAAAATGCAGAACTTGCAGGACGGAACATATAATCTTAAAAAAAATAAAAAACAATAAACCTGGCTGAAAAAAAGTGACGATCAACAGGTGTTGTCAACTTCAGTCACCAAGAAAAAGATTTGTCTACGAATGACTGTGATGAGATGGAAACCGTCTTTAAATATAAGAGTTGCTATTTGAAGATTTTGACAAGAAGTAAGTTTCATTTTCCACTGTGATATGATGAGTGGGGTTTTTTTGGCTGAAACTGACATCTAATTATAACTTCACGCCAGAAGGAAGCGGGAAAAATATTGAATGAGTTATTTTCACATTTATTTACATATTTGATGACTAAGAGTATGCAAAAAAAATATGTTGAAGATATTTTTCCAAAGCCCTAATATTCATGCCATCATAGTGAATTCGTATGATTGGAGAGAGTTTTATCAGACATCCCAAAGAATTCCTTTCTAGTCTGGGGAAATCACGCGATGCCCTGGGTTGCTCTTCGGATGGCTTCAGCATATTTAGGAGCTCGTTTCGAACCTGCAACTTGTTCTGATGGTACATCTTACCGACCACAGGCAACTGCTGTGCGTTGAACTACGCAAAAGGCGAGAAAAGGCGTCAGAAATTAATTTACTTTCGGACTAGGTTCCAAGGTTTTATGTAAAGTTCATCACGTGTACAGTTTCATCTCTGAAATGTAAAAATTTTGAACATTTTTGTGTCAGTTTAGAGCGCTTGTATCCTTATTCAAATGACCCATCTTTGTTAGGACATCGAATAAATTTATTTTCGGGAAAAAGTCCACAAATTCTTGTAATTACTTCTGTCTGCGACTTCATCCCTGTGTCTTGCACTTGTAACTTCTACATTTAAGTTTAACTCTGCGCGTTTTGTTTATTATTAAGGGAAACAATACGATCGCAGTTTGTCCGAAACCGAAGTGTGATGCTTTTCTTTTTTTGAGCAAAATGTTTCACTTTTCCTCTTTGATTATATTTTGCAGCCAACCGGTTTTAACTTGTAACAAAATGTAATGTATCATCAAAGGAAATCTGAGAGATTGAAAACTGCACAGACTGTAAAGGAAAATCTTTATTCATCATTTGTTTTACATGCAAGAATTTGTGCGCAGCGCGATATATAGTTAAAATGAAAGAAACAAAGAAAAAAAAACCATAGCAGTTTTCACTGGTTCGCCTGGAAAATCTGTGGCGACTCCTAATTCATTTTAAAAAATCGACAGTGGTTTAGCGTGGTCTGCATTCTTATCGACAGCAATCGTCAACACAGCGGTAGAAATGTTGAAGACTAACGGGGCTTAACCGAGTGAATTCGACATTGTCGATTCGTTTTTCACCACAGTGTCGACGTCAAATAAAACTATTCTTTCGGTAATCAAAACTATAACAAAATTCTCGAACGTGATTCGTTATCACCAGCCCGATTTGAGCACTAATGGAAAAGTGTATGCCTCATGCTGGTAATTGAACAGTGAAGCATCATATGCGCGCGCTGTTGTGGTTTGTTTTTTATGAAAACGTATGACCGATGTCTACTTTCTTTCACCAATTTTAAAATAAATTTGATCAATAATGGTAATAGGACCGAGTGGAGTCCAATTCGGTCCGTAATCATACGGGTGATTAACAAAATCAGATGGACGCGAAGCGGGAGTCCGATTTGTTTAACACGATTATGATTACTGACAGAATTAGACGACAAGAAATCCTGTTACCAATAAATCATAACCATTTCAATTTCCGAGAAAACGAATACACCTAGAACAAGTATCTACAGTGGAGACAATGTCTTTAGTTAAATATTCCTCTATTTTGGAAATTGCCTTATTTTTCTTTGGATAAGTGGTTGTTGCTATGGTTAATCTGATCAATTCTGTGATTGGTGGATTTAGCTTAGTGGACCTAGTATGATTGGCTGCTTCAACTTTCCAATTACAGGTGTCCGATTACAGCCAACTGTCTGATTACAACTGTACAGAATGATTAGTGAAAAATGAAGCAGCTGATGCACCAATCACATTTGAGGAAATTATATTGGTAACGATTGATTCGTAACAGGACTTCGTGATTAAGAAATCGGAGTCCGCTTCGCGGTCGTCTGATTTTGTTTATCACTCATATGATCACAGGCGGAATTGGACTCCACTTAGTTCTGGTAGCATCAATGATAACGCAAGCAATGTCGCCTGTTTAACAAATAGATTCCAAGTTGCCGTGCGTCTGTTCAGTAATAGATCACAGATGACGTCAAAATGTGGTAAGAACAAAAAAGTGGCACACGAGGCGCAGCCGAGTGTGTCACTGATGTTCTTACCACATTTTGACGTCCTCTGTGATCTATTACTGAACAGACGCGCGGCAACTTGGATTCTATTTGTTTTATATAATAAAGAATTAATAAAAAAATTTTAATGATGACGTCATCTATACGTCTGTCCTCCAATAGATCATAAGTGAGAACAAATCAGAATGCGTGCATAACTGAGCTTATTATACAAACCCTTATTGACAACGGCAAATTGGTCCATCAGATTGCGTCATTACTGCTAATTATAGTAAAATACAAGTATGCCTTCAAACTTTTAAGTTCGAAGGCATAAAGGGTCTTAAAATACCTACTCAAGAACTGAAAGAAACAAAACATTACCCGTAAAACCGATAAGATATCATACTTTAACTTAGCCGAGGCATTTTCACATGAATACTTCGTCATAGAGCATAAATATTACCCCGCAAACACCAGCTCAAGTCAGTGGGGATGAAGGGATGGACTGGAGAGTAATAATCGGCCCGGCGACCTTCGAACTTTTTCATAAGTTAGTAATGTATAACATCTTAAATTCAGGTTTTGAAAAACGCGCAAAATCCAAGAATACAAGAGCACATACTGTTTGGTTTTAGACTTCATTGACCAGTCCCTCTCGATGCATGACTATGAGCCGCTGATATACAAGGCAGTGAATCATGTAAGAGGCGCAGATATTTATTACCTTGACCCCTCACATCGCATCTCGAAGAAACCTAGCTAGGCCCAGTCTTCGCGTGGAATGAGTGCCTGTTACAGGCTATCCAACAATTGTACGCCATTTCATAGTCATGTCAGAAATGAACTGACAGGTTTGCATTGATACCAAGTTTGCAATTCTCCCAAACCTGTTTTTAATTTATTCACAATCATGTCAGGAATGAACTAAGCACAAAATACTACCACTAAGACACTACCAAGTGCCGGGTAGGAATGCTATGGGGCCTTGACTACATCTCAGTCATTTCATTAACCCAAAACTGAAACCTTTTTCAATCTAAAAAGATGTTCAGTTTAATAATTCTGAGATAAAAAAAAAACACATTAATACAAGCTTTGTATTAGTTGTTGCAAGTTAAGTTTTTTTAATTTTGCCCATTCTTGCTGCACAAAGTACTTTTAGAGATTACATCAATTTGGATTTTTTGTACACTCCATCCTTTTTTCTGGTAAAAACTTGCTACTTAAGTCTAATAGTTCTCAGAGAAAAACATATCAAAACAAAGGTTCATAAGAGTCTTTGCAAGTTTCTTCTTCTCTCCTGCCTATTCTCCCTGCATAATGAATACAGCAATTTATTTTTTCTTCCATTTAAAGGTATAAATAGCAATTGCTAACAAACAAGTTGTCCATAAAAGACACAAAAGTACTTGGATTAAACACATTATAAATACAGAATTGTTCAAAAAGGTTGCCAAAAGAAGAGAGGAAAATTCTAGCTTTGAATTTGCTTTAAATTGCCTTTCTCAGTAAGAATTATGTGCTATCCAAGAATAACTGATAATTCTGCTGTTGAGGAGAAGAGGCATGGAGTGAGTGTTAGACTTCTGTGGACCCCTCAGGTGCATCTTGATTTGGATAAATTAAAACCTAAGTAAGCAAAATTTGAAAGTTTTATTAACCCTTTCTCCCTTTCAAGATCTAATTAGTAATTCTCCTGACTATCTACCATACAATTCTTATGATTTTAGTTCAGAGAATTTAGTATTGGATCAACTAATAATCCCATGATTGATATTCTTCTCTATTCTCATCACTTGCCTGCTTGATATTGTATTGATATTGTAAGGAGAAATTCTGTCTTGGTCACTTGTGGGAGTGAAAGGGTAAAGGTAATCAGGCAACCTTTTGAAACACTGAGCAGTTCAATTTCAAATTTCTGACAATCATTCTTACACCTTTCTGGTAGACAAGGGTATCCATTTGTTTTTGTACCCACAGTTGTTTCATACCCAGTACCAAATTTGGGTTATGTTTGTACCTGAACTGCAGGTTGATTGTACCCATCCTAATATTCACTCACTTGAAGTGCGTCATACATGCGCATGTGAACTGATATTGATTTTTGTATACAACAAGTTGGTAGAGTCAAGCAAGTTATATCCAAGTAAAATTGAGTTGTGTTTACTTGTGACCTTCACCTTCTTTACATCTGTCTTAAGACTCTCACACCCCAAATTTTCAGGCCTTAAATTTGGTGGTTGTGTATCAAAAATGGACACATTGTAAACAAAACTTATTTTAACTCACTCAAGTAATATAATTTGCTGTTTTTCACCCTTTAACTCCTGTAAGTGATCAAAACAGACTTTCTCCTTTAAAATCATTTAGCAGCCAGTAAGGAGAATTACTAATGACATCTTGGGAGTTAAAGGGTTAAAGGTGATTGGCATTGTATTTCTCCTTACAGTGTCACTGTTGAATCAAACATAAAGGCCATGGGAATAAGGGAAATGATCAACCACAAGAGAAGCTCTTGACTGTTGAAAAAATTCTCCATATCAGTACCACTGGATGTGTACAGAGAACAGTGAGTAGAATGTGCATGCCTATCTCTGTTTAAGGGTTTAAACTTACTTAACGGTAACAAGGAAAATACACTGTAATAGTTCTGATGCTGAATGACTTAACGGACTGGGTTTAAATGGTCCAAGCTGGATAAGAATAGACTGGGTACAAATAACCTTAGATATAAAATTACAGGCGACCTTGAGAAACCCTGTGGAAGTTCAATTCACTTGAACTTACCTTTGATCCCTCAATCACATGATTTTCTGTGGCAAGTGCTTTCTTAAACCCTTCAGATGATCCAAATTCAACAAAACCAAACCCTCTATGTCTGCCTGTGTATTTGTCCTGTTCAAAATGGTAAGTGACCTATTAGTAACTTAAATTTTGCCCACAAAAATTCTAGCCCTTGGTCAGTGTTGAAGGATGAAAAAAAGTGGACAACTAAATGAACATACAATAGCTTATGAAGAGAGAAATATCATGTGTTAAAATCTTTATGGTGAGAACCTCCCCAAAAAATAGCTGTTACAAATGAAAATGCATGAACAGATTAATAAGAAGGCAAAGCAATTCAGAATAAAAATTTAGGGGTCACATGCAACATTTCATAATTGCCTTGGTAACGTTTTCCAAGAAAAGAAATTGAAGATTCTAAGACAGTGTAAAATAGTTTTTCTTCTCTAATATCATTAACAGAATTTAAATTGGATTTAACAAATTCGAGACCACTGGTAAATTGGATTTAACAAATTCGAGACCACTGACCTTACACCATCACAACTTTATTAACCTCTTCACTCTTAATATCTTAAAACTGATTCTCTTTACTATCTGCCATGCATTTCTTACAATGTTAATTCTGAGAATTTGGTGTTTGATATAAAGAAATGATCGCCTAGTTTATTTTTTTCGTTATTCTTTTCACTTGTCTGCTTGATATCGTATTGATGTTGTAAGGACAAATTCCCTCTAGTCACCCCTAGAAATGATAGGGTTACTGGATCCTTTTAAATTGCAAATTAATGCACTGCATGGACTTACAGATTTTCTTGAAAACCAAAAATTTGTTAAATTATTTAGTGTCTCCTGTTGCTTCATTCAAGGAGATAGGTAAACTATGCTGGCATTGGCAAGTATAAACAAAAGTGAACACAAGAATGAGTTAAAACACAGGCATCCCAAGCTCACATCTCAAGAAAAGGGAAAGATTAATTCTTGGACTTGTTTTTTTTTTATTTCTGAAAACGTCACCCAACGTGTTACACAGTGTTAGGTAATGTGAGAAACCATTGAGAATTTGAACCCCTTATAAGGATTATTATGGGGAACAAAATATGGTCAATTTACTACACTACATATTCTGAAATATGAACACTTTATGCGTTAAATTGATCAAACTTGCTCATTGCTTGTGTGTTGCTTGTGGTTTCTGGTGATCTCTGCCAATTTGAGCTTACTTTGCCATCAATGTTATTCCTGTCATAAAATGGAGTCCAAGGCTGCTCACAAAACAGCAGAGATCACCAGAAACCACAATGGACACACATAGAATGAGTAACTGTTATTAATCTCACCTGTAAAATGTTCATAATATGAATTATAATTATGTATATAATTATCTCCCAATAGTTAGTGTTGTAAATCGTCAGCATTTTGTTTCATTTCCTTATAATGGTTCATATTATCACCAGTTCCTCATGTAACCTAACACCGCGTAACACAATGCATGACGCTTCCATGAATAACGACATACATTTCCATGAATAATCTTTACCTTCTCTGGAGAAGTGAGCTAGGGAAACTTGTGGTTACAAAAATTAATAAGTACTTACAAATGAAATTTTCGAACTTTTGACTTTTCCAAACTGCTGAAAGTACGCGCTCAGTGTATCTGTTTAAAAATTCATTAATACAAAGTAAGCATTTTACTCCCAAAATCTGATTGTCAATTCTCGGTGTAAGCCGGTTTTCAACCCACACTAGCTGTCGTTAATTCTGCCTCCGTTATGTAACTAATTCTGAAACCATCATGGCTCATATTCAAATCAAAAGAAGCCAGATTGGGTTTCCCTCTCGTTTCGCGAGAAGCTGTAAATAATCTGGCTTTAATAGAAATTATTTTGAAGATTTGATTAACATCCCAGGAATAACAAATTGAAACTATAGCTGCACGTGGTTAGGGTTCCGAATGTAATATCTACAAGGTGCCATATCTGTCTGATGCCAATGATATGCTATTTTGTAAGAGTTTTTTAACAACAAGTGATCATTACTAACCTCGACAAACCGTCCATGGCACTTTGGACACGAAAATTGTGTGAGGACCCACAATTCGAGACGACGCCATTTTAGAGAGAGGAAGAGCTAATACGAGCTAGAGTAATATCGAACCCAGGGTCATTTTGGCTCCTTACCGCTAACAAGGAGCGAGAGAGAGTGAAAACTAGTTCTGTTGGGAGAAACTGCTGGCCATTATTTGGACTTTGGCACATCGTTGAAGTCCGGTGACAGAGCTGAATAACGTCTGTGCATCTGCTAAGCTTTGGCGCTTTGGCATGTGCAGATTTGTTTGTTGTTGTTGTTTTTTCCTGTTTTTTTTTTTTTTTTAACGAACAAAAAAAAAATCAGTAACAAAAATTCGCACCCTCTCTTATTAAAAACAAACCCCGCGATCCATAGGGGGCGGCGGTTGTGGATGAAAGACGAAACATTCCTCGCGGAGAACGGATTTTCAGTCGTTTGCACGTTCGATTTTCAATTCTGCCGCTTCTAGACGTTGTTTCCTCGCCGCTTTTCTTTTACAGAACAACCTCCAAAAAATTTGGTCTTCCCCTAAATATTTTCTGTATATGTTGGCCAAAAATCTTGAGAAACAGAAGATTCTTCGACAGGAAGTGCTCTCAGTGTAAGGAAATTCTATTTTTGCAACGCTGGAAACGCCCGCTCGGATGCCATACCTAAAGGCCTGGTTACGAGAGACCCTCTGCGCCTCTGTCCTGTTCTCTCCGCTATCCCACGAAGACCGAAACAAGACATAATATTAGGGGGTTACCATATCTCTGGGGGCACTGCTCAAGTTGAAATCCTCGTTCATCAAATGGAGCGGGATGTGACTATTTTTGAAGATGCCGAAGCATTTAAACCTAAGAGATGGTTGCAAACCAAAGATACTGCTTTGATCGAAACAGTAGAAGCTTTCGCTTCTCTTCAATTTGGATTACGAACACCATTTAATCTGATAGCCCTGTTAAAGTGCAGTTTGTTGACAGAAAATGAGTCCGGTTTCCATGTGGCCACGTTCACCTTGCATTGAAACACTGTTTTGAGTTGAAAGTGGGACAAATTCTGATGACAACTCGTTTAAATAATCCACACTTATTGGATCGAAGGTGTTCAATAAGTCACATTTAAAAGTCAGTTTTAACCATTCCAGTGATTTCCGACATCTGATAAATATTTAACTCCTCTGGCTGCCAATCACTTTCCATTTTATTTCTCTTGAGAATTATTCAGTGTTATGTTACTTGAAGGTCACATCTTCTCGTTAATAATTTTCTGTATCCTTATCAGTAGTTCGCTCGGTAATGTATTTGATTCGGAGTTTTGAAGCATTAGAGAAGTTATCTTAAAAAATTCGCAGACATATATTTATGCGTTTCAAATTCATTTGAAAACGGTCTTACGAACTATTTTTCTCGCACGCAAATTTTTGTGACATACAAATATACAATCATATTTCGTATTGTATTCTTTCGGTTTTCATTGTACATATTGATTCACAGATATGGCACAAAAGTAGCAGACGAAAAATCTGTTAAGTTTTTTTGGTCAACAAAAAGCAATCCTCCACATAAATTTTCTTTTGATAATTAAGTAACCTTTTCCAGGCGTTCATCGATCAGTTGATAAAACGGGGCGAAATAGTAGCGGCAGAGCGAAAGTGAAGGAAAATAAGTATACAGAAGTATCTATGAGCATACAAGAGTCTGTGTGAGGATACAACAGTGTCTACGCGTAGGGGTATCGATTGACCCTTTACACCTTAAGATCAGTATGCATATTCTCCATACTGTTTTCTATACATTTCCTAGGGTGCTGACAAGGAGATTTTGCTTAACAATCAAGAGCTCCCGTACTTGTTGATCATTCCATTATTCTCGTGACCTTAATGTTTGATTCAGGAGTGATATTGTAAGGAGAAATTAGATCCTAATCACTCTTTGGGGTTAAAGGGTTAAATTGATAAAATTTCGGGGGTATCTATGGAAATACAATGGTTTACTTTACCATGCAAGTGTATCTCTTTTTTCTTTTCTTTAAATGTGTTTATTTTGGCATGTTAAACCACAATATTTCTTGTCAAAAGCCTTGCAGGAAATTTACAAAAAATTAAGCTTAGAAAAAACTTCTTTTCCAAGTCACACATTTGTTTTAAAGTCTCTTGCATTGACTAATCAATCATCTTTGAAAAAGGATTAGAATTTTTCTTTACTTGACGAACTAGTCGCGTTCTAAACCTAAAAATTGTTACCCTTTGCTTGGCTTGTTCACTGAACTAATAACTTTAAAAAAAGGAGTTTTTTAACTTCGTGACCCTTATAAAGAGGTAACACTACACGCTGCCTTGTTTCAGATTATTAAACTTAGATGTATGATGAGCATTTTACTGAGATGCCATCCTCTGTGTATCGATCCGAGTTGTCCTTCGCAGATGGTGTCCTCTTTCTACAGGCTAGTAATTAAATAGTTCTAAGCTTTACTAAGTCTAGTTCATTCTGCTGCAGAGTTTCTATTAAAGTCATGGCCCTTAAGGTGCGCTATGCGCCGGCCAATTTCCGAAATCAAATGTCACGTTGTCGCCCATGATCATAAATGGCCCCCATTGAGAAACTTTGTCAAAGCCGTTATTTCTCATCCACTTCCTGGCCTTGTGGAGAGATTCACTGGCGCTTTCACCGCGGAACAAATGTTTGTAGAAACATGTCATGAACTGCTCTGTGGCTGTGTCATCCAGGGCCCATCGTGCCGCTAACACTGAACGAGCTCCGGATCCTAAGAACGCTCGAGCAATTCCAATGATTCCCTCGGTTCTAATCTGTCCACGAGCACTGTGACAACAACTAAGCACCACTAGTTTAGCTCGCAACCGAGTTTTTGAAATATCCGCCATCGTCAAAAGATAATCTTCTTCTCGAGGAAAAGGTGGGAGTGGGGAAAGTTGCTCAGGAGAAAGAGCAATCTCCCCTCTATCGGGATAACCATGGGCAGAAATGTGTATCAGGCTCACTGAATTTATCGCTTGGAGTACAGAATGCTTTGTCGCGGAATCTCCTATCAAAGGCGTCACGCCAAGAAGTGTTCCAATCATCTCTGCTTCCTTTCTTGCACACGGCAATGGTTCCATTTTTCTGAGCTTCCCCTCGTAAATCACCTTTCCAACTTCAGGGTCACCCACTATCAGTGCCCCGGTCTGACTGTGAATGTCTGGAGGACTTTCCTGAACAAGCTTGAGAGTCGTCAGGGAAGGAACCAGCCGAATCCTGCAGGTCTCTGATAAATACTTGCCTCCTTCGTCAGCCAAGGCTGCAAATGGCACTTGGTACACACAGGAGTCAGGGACAACTATGATCTCGGGCTGCTTCAGTAAACTGGCCACGGGAGCAATGATTATCTTGTAACACAAGTGAAGACATCTTTTGAAATCTTCGGTATCATAGTCATTCAGCTTTGGTCGGTTGCGAAATGACATCAGTTCTTTAAAAAACTCATCTAACTCAGGGACCTCGTTTGAGTCCAGGTTCACTTCCTTTCTTGAAAAATGAATATCTCCCGTTGCTTTAATTATCCAAAACCGTACATCATTTCCACCAACCGAAATGTACAGGCATGCACAGTCTGCTTCTTTTGTGATGATCCCTTGAATGCCACACCAAGATGGTGGATCACTTGAGATCTGCTCTTGAACAGAGTACCGAGCTGCCATCAAGTCGGCCAGGCCTCTTGCCCTTCTCAGCTCTTCGACGTAAAGGGCGTCTTCCAGCTTTCCAGTGGAAGAAAGCAACCTACTGAAGTGCCAGTAGGGAAAGGCGCTGCACTTTTCTAAAAGACATATTTGAAACTCATCGTTTTCTTTAAGAAAACCTCTCAAAGTTTCGAATTTTTCAATGCCTTGAAAAAGATACGATGAAGCCTCTTCACGATGGCATTGTGACAACTTTAACGCAGATAGATTACAAAGGCTGCGAAACTCTTCCAAGTTGTGTCCAATATCCCTACTTAATAGGACAGACTTCTTAAGGTATTCTTCGGCCTTGTCATATTTACCACGCGATTGGAAACACAATCCTAAATCCCTGTAGTTGCCTACTACTCCTTCTCTCTCACCGATTTCCATGCAAATTGTATGGGCTTTCTCGAAATATTCTTGAGCCTTGTCATATTCACCACGCTTCTGAGAAATTTTCCCGAGGTGATTGTAATCTATTGCTTCTCCCCTTCTATTATTCATATCGTTTCTAACTGCCCTTGCCTTCCCTAGATAGTAGTCAGCCTTTGCATACTTGCCAAGTGAGAGAAACAAAGATGTGAGGTATCTATAGATTCTTGCTTCTCCATTCTTGTCACTTCTTTTGATAGCGAGTGCTTTGTCCTGATATTCTTGGGCCTTGTCATATTGACCAAGTGACTGGAACAAATATCCTAGGTCTCCGTAGATTGTTGCTTCTCCATTCCTGTCACCAATTTCAATTTTGATGGCGAGTGCTTTCTCCTGATATTCTCGGGCCTTGTCATATTGACCGAGTGATTGGAACAAAGTTCCTAGGTTTCCGTAGCTTGTTGCTTCTCCATTCCTGTCACCAATTTCAATTCTGATAGCGAGTGCTTTCTCCTGATATTCTCGGGCCTTGTCATATTGACCGAGTGATTGGAACAAAGTTCCTAGGTTTCCGTACCTTGTTGCTTCTCCATCTCTGTCACCAATTTCTATTTTGATAGGGAGTGCTTTCTCCTGATATTCTCGGGCCTTGTCATATTGACAGAGAGATTGGAACAAAGTTCCAAGGTTTCCGTAGCTTGTTGCTTCTCCATTCCTGTCACCAATTTCAATTCTGATAGCGAGTGCTTTCTCCTGATATTCTCGGGCCTTGTCATATTGACCGAGTGATTGGAACAAAGTTCCTAGGTTTCCGTAGCTTGATGCTTCTCTATTCTTGTCACCGATTTCTAAATTGATTGCGAGTGCTTTCTCCTCATATTCTTGGGCCTTGTCATATTGACCGAGTGATTGGAACAAAGTTCCTAGGTTTCCGTACCTTGTTGCTTCTCCATCTCTGTCACCAATTTCTAAATTGATAGCGAGTGCTTTCTCCTGATATTCTTGGGCCTTGTCATATTGACCGAGTGATTGGAACAAAAGTCCTAGGTTTCCGTAGCTTGCTGCTTGTCCATTCCTGTTACCAATTTCTATTGTGATAGCGAGTGCTTCCTCCTGATATTCTCGGGCCTTACCATATTGACCGAGTGATCGGTACAAAGTTCCTAGGTTTCCGTAGCTTGCTGCTTCTCCACTCCTGTCACCAATTTCTATTTTGATAGCGAGTGCTTTCTCGTGATATTGTTGGGCCTTGTCATATTGACCGAGTGATTGTAACAAAGTTCCTAGGTTTTCGTAGATTGTTGCTTCTCCTTCCCTGTTACCAATTTCTAAATCGATAGCGAGTGCTTTCTCGTGATATTCTCGGGCCTTGTCATATTGACTGAGTGATTTGAACAAACATCCTAGGTTTGCGTACCTTGTTGCTTCTCCTTTTCTGTCACCAATTTCTATTTTGATAGCGAGTGCTTTCTCGTGATATTGTTGGGCCTTGTCATATTGACCGAGTGATTGGAACAAAGTTCCTAGGTTTCCGAAGCTTGTTGCTTCTCCTTTCCTGTTACCAATTTCTAAATCGATAGCGAGCGCTTTTTCGTGATATTCACGGGCCTTGTCATATTGACCGAGTGATTGGAACAAAGTTCCTAGGTTTCCGTAGCTTGATGCTTCTCTATTCTTGTCACCGATTTCTAAATTGATTGCGAGTGCTTTCTCCTGATATTCTCGGGCCTTGTCATATTGACCGAGTGATTGGAACAAAGTTCCTAGGTTTCCGTACCTTGTTGCTTCTCCATCTCTGTCACCAATTTTTAAATTGATAGCGAGTGCTTTCTCCTGATATTCTTGGGCCTTGCCATATTGTCCGAGTGATTGGAACAAAGTTCCTAGGTTTCCGTAGCTTGTTGCTTCTCCATTCCTGTCACCAATTTCAATTCTGATAGCGAGTGCTTTCTCCTGATATTCTCGGGCCTTGTCATATTGACTATGCGATTGGAACATTTGCCCTAGCTTTGCGTAACATATTGCCTGGTTATAAATGTTTCCTATCGTTTTCATGATGTTAATAGCTGATTCGTAAAATTTCCTGGCCTCCTTTAATTTGTTTTGTATCTGAAGTATATCTGCAAGTTTTACATGTAGCCATCCCTTTTCAGCGGTGTCATTAGAGTCTAGGTATAGGAGGCGTTCCTTGAGGAATTTTTCTGTACTTGTGTAATCCTTTATACAATCGTAAGCAAGAATTATTCTCTTGTAGATGGCTTGGAACTTAAAGTCTGCCAATGAACTATCGATAGCTTGCGCCTGACTGTGTACTATAATCAAACATTCTTTGTATACCTCGATGGCTTGCAACACGTGACCAGTTTTGCGAAGGAAATCGGCGACCAATATACCTGTGACTTCTTTTATGCTGTCCATCTTGACCCTGTTTCTTCTCAGTTTGAAAAAAAAGGAGAAATTAGTCAAATCCTATTCACGTATTGTTTGTTTGAATGTTTTTAGTTTTGAATTTCAAATTGCAAGTTTTATCTTCCCCGCCCCACCTTGCAGTCTTTTTGTATTCACGTGCGGCGCACGTGATTTCACAATTAGCAAATCAGGTCAAAGAACTCTAACCTTGACATTGGAAAACTGACGTGAACATTTTTACGTACTTTTGTTGCCTGTCTTAACGAAGTTAAGTTAATTGTTTTTGAGCTTTCGTTCGCGCAATTTCTCTAAGCCTTTGTTTTGAGTTTTAAGAAGTTTCTGAGTTTTTATTTTAGCCAAATGTTGTGGTTAATTTAACAAGTTTAATACATAATTTAAACGGCGTTTGGACTCTAGCCTCTTTTTTCGTATATGGATTTTTGTACACTGTCCATCAAATAGGAACACATCTTTATCGTCTCTTCTACCAGTGTGTTCGTTTTGTTACACTGTCACGCGAATCACGCAAATCAGAGACCAACTGGATAATTGAACTGGCTAACAGAACACAACAAGTTTCATTTGACCTGCTGATTCATATTTAGTTTACAGTAATTGAATTCAATTATGTAAGAAGGAGCAATGCTCTTAACAAAACCGATTTACTGGGCTCTCAAGGGAGCTCGTGTTGCATCACACTGCTTACTGCTAATTCTAAACTGCCCAACCCATATCTTAATAATAATCAGAAAGTAGGTTTTCTTTGATCTGCTTCCCAAAAATATATTGTAACTCACAGGTTTTGCGTCTTACATTTTGATTGTGGAAATCCTTGTAAAAGGCGCATTATTTGTCGATGTTTTTGGAAAAGTATTATAAGGAACTGAAATGTAAACAATGATGCTTTTTCCTTTCTACATCTCATTCAATTCATTCAATGTAAGAAGTCGTAGTTTCTACGGGGGGGAGGGGCGTGAACAGTGAGATTTCTATATGCTGTTAATGTTGTCATTCTTAGAATTTTCTTTTGTAGTTTTCATAACGATACTAGTGTTGTTTCGATTCCCAAAACGGTCAACATTGATGCAAATTACCTTTTGAAGTTAGAAACATTCCTTATTCATTTTGATGAAGGTAAAGGGATTTGTACGAGATCTTCCAAAGGAAGTCAACTTTTTCCTGGAAAAAAGAAGGAAAAGAAATCCGCGGTGAAAAGTCGGGAATTTATCAAAATGATTTTTTTTGGTTTCTTGTCACGCCATCAAACTAAAAGTAAACCGACTGAATCGGCTTAAAGCCAAGAATCACCGAGAAAATTTATAACAATCTGGCTAGGTCTTTTTTTTCAGAGTCAGTTATTTTCCACTGAAGAGGCTATCGCCCAAATTTCGGACAAAAATTAATGGCGTGTTGTTTGAGGGGGCCAATTTTGTTCCCTTTCATAGACTGCAAATGTAATGACCATAAAGTAAATAAATATTGTTTCTTTTTGCCATAAAAATGATAAACCGTTGCGTTTTGGCAAAGAATAATTTGACGACTCAGGAGACAAACACTCGATACCAACATTTTCATACATTCATGATATCTTCCTCTGCCAGCTATTTTAAGATTTAGGAATAGCATTGGAGGTCATGCTGATGACTGGCGAAAAGTTTCATTTTTCACAGCTTTTTTCCTTTCGGAATATCGCCCGGCACAATCTTCCGTTGAGTGTTAGGGACATATTTAATTTTCAAATCGTTTCCAGTTCTGATGTATTAGTGTTAACGGCCCGTACATCATCGATCGTTTTAGATTAAAGAAAACCCCAATTCCTTAAAATATTATCTGATAGTTCATAAGTTCCTGTTTTCACTGTTTTTGTTAAATATCTTTGATCACGGTTCTCATTTTTCCTTCAAGTTATAAAAAATTGGTAACAACAGCTTCACCTACTCAGACTATTTAGGAGGGTAACCAAAAGGAACTTCGGTTGCTTGTAACCAGCTCCCCCATCAGTAATGACAATGGAACAAAGATTTGCTCCTAAATCCTTGTTAGATGCTGCTATCAAATTCCTCTCCGCCCCTCCCCCATTAATCCAATTAATCCCTAATTATCCGTTGCTATTGGAAAGTGAAACTTGCCGTAAATTCCAAGTGATCAGGAGTACGTGACAGAACAGAAGGAAAAATCACTCTTTCTTTGAAAGGAAGTTTCGATGAGTTTCAGGAGAAGAATTTGTGCAAAAAACTTGATCTATTCAGGAAAAGGCTTTTCAAGTCAAATTCGTTCATCAAGTTTTCGAGCGTAATTCTTAACCTCGGCTCTCACATAGAATTTTCAACTTTTGATGACTCACGGCTAATCGCCCGCTGCACTACTTTTCAAGTTTGAATCGCTTGCCTGAATAAAGAGAATGTTTAAACTCGGATAGATGACCGATGTTGTACATTCTTAAGAAAAATTCCTCTTCGTTAGAGTGGTCCAGGTTCACTATTCCCCTTTCCCTCCCCTCCCTAAAAGAGATATCATTTGTTGATCATCACTTACATAAAGCCAAGCGAGATCCTCTCGATCATAACATCGCGTGATTGTTACGATATACCCATCTTATTTAGATTAACACCCTTAAGAGATAAACGAAGTTAGCAATGTGTTGTCTTTTAAGGGTACAACACTGATCAACCCAGCCGTTCCTCTTATTTACCAACTTTGTCTTCGATGACGCAAATCGCACTCATTGGAAAATGAACACCTCATGAAAAGTTAGTCATCGAGCACAAATAACTTACCGTTTTAAGACAGAAGCTCCAATTCAGTACTGTGAGAAGTCTTGATTGTAATTTCGGGTTAAAAATCCAACTGTTCTTCCAAAACAATGAATGCTTAGACCGGATGTTACCTGCAACAAAAGTGAATTGTTTCATTTTTGCATGTAGTCACATCCATCATCGGTATAAAAGTTAGACGTACAAAACCGAAATACATTTACGTACATCAAATGGCGCTTCAAAAGTAGGATAACAAATATCCGTCACTCCTTATCTTTCCTTTACTGGAACGAACCAAATGAATTCATTTAAGATTTTGTTCTGGACATTCGAAATTCATAACGGTTGAAATTCTGCGCGAGGTTGGTGTGCTAGTAGATAACCCTTCGGCTAACTCAGATGATGTCGGAACTTAAGAGAAGGTAGTTTGAAAGAAATCATCATCACGTCCAGTGCCGGTTAAAATCATAGGTTGATTCGTCGAATTTAGTCAACTTTTGGTAGGTCTCGGTGTTAAAACCGACTTTGCTCCTTGTGAATTCCTTCCAATTTTTTTTCGCACATATCAGAATTCTCTTCCGCCAAGCCATTAATCACAACATTCTTAAAAGAACAAGGTTTGAAGCAGTTTTAAAAACCGATGCTCCAAGCCAAAACGATTTCCATAGTCTATGTCAAGGCAAATCACGATGGAAGTGAATCAGGTCTTTTTACAGACAGTACTTACCACAACCTGTAGTCTTCAGTGCCCGGTCTCGAAGGTAACTTTAACCATCTCTTTTTGTCCTTTGAGTATTTTCCAACACACGTCATACGTCAGTCATACCAATAGAATGTGGTTGTCTATTTCTGTTCGACCGTGTCATTCTTTTCCCCAGGCCCGCTGAACGCAACGGCCAAACGTAAGCGTCAATGGAAAAGGTCCTTTAAGTATAATCAATGACTTTTTCATTTTGTACGCTTATCGTTGACCGATTTACGTAGGATTTCTATCAGACCAAGCACGGGACAATCTCTTGTTTGTGGAGCGTTTTTCTGATGTATGCACCGAGCTCCTTTTCACGGATAATTCACTTAGCGAGAAATTACCCAACATGAACATCGGAATATTCTCCATCGTCAGATATGAATCAATGGACAACCGGTAAGCTTATGAACCTAGTGAGAAAAACGAATAAAAATCGCTCCAAGGACAACTGGAGAAGACTCAAGGAAGTAAATGAATTTATTTGTTTTCATGTTAATTGTCCTGCAATAATTCGTTAGGGGAGGAAGCTTTCTCTTCTCTCCTCCTACAGACCGTCTCCCAGCTGCAGGGTCGTTTTCAAGTGAGCGGAGAGAAGCCTGGGGCGAACTAGAGGAAGCACGTGAGGGTGCCGAGCCTTATATCGTTGCTTTTGGACGATTCTCTCAGATTACTGTTGGGATTGCTAAGGTTTCATGACAAGAGAATTTCTGGGTATTCAGTAGTTTTTCATGTGGATATTTGTGTTTAACTTAGAAACCTTGGAATGACCAGTATTTAATTTTTCCTTATTGAAATAATGCTGAGTCATTCCTAAAGATAACGAGAATAAGACAAATGATCACTAACTCAAGAAGCTTTGATTGTCAAACAAATTCTCCTTGTCAGTACCAGAGGAATTGTACAGAGAAAAGTATGGAGAATATAGATACTGATGTTAGGGTGTAGAGAGGTTTAGGTTTCAGATGATGCAAAATGATCAAATTCCTTCTGGCATTAAAAACAAATCAGAAAGCACATCTTGCATATCAGTACTTTCAGTGAGTGACCCTTTGTTTTGGCAAAAACCAGCTCTTTCTGTTTGGAAAGACCTGGTTTGGAAAGGGTCCCGAGACTGAAGAAGTTGTTCTAACTAACAAATTATGGTATGTCTTTGTTTTCTGTTGTTTCTATCCTCTGGGTGAAAAGATGGTGACATGGTGTACACTCAAATTTAGCAAAAACTGGGTAGGAAATAATACATTTACCCTTTCAATCCCAATAATGATCTCAATAGCAATTCTCCTTAAGGTCTGTTGTACAGTTCTTATGATGTTAGTTTAGAGAATTTGGTATTATATCAACTAATAATCCCTAATTGAAACTTTTCTTCACAATCAACACTTGTTGGCTTGATATTGGATTAATATGGTGAGAAGAAATTTTGTCTTGATTGTTTGTGAGAGTTGAAGGTTTACACAGACTTAAGATATGATAATACTCAACCAGGTGGTTGCATTCACAAAAAACAAACAAACAAACAAACAAACAAATGCTGGTAAGAAATGTTTCTTTTTCTATTGCTCACCTTTCCAAGTTACTGGCTAGTGTTAAAACTATCTCCATGGCTATCCTGAACATATGAAGTAACAGAAGCCACTAAAGAACTGATACGATCATCTCAACATTCCATCTACTAACATCAGGGACACAGCCAAACATAAATCTTTAAAAGAAAGTTCTGATTTTAAGGTAAACATAATAAGTACTAAAGTTTACCGCAAATAATGTTCTTAGTTACATCTGAATCAGCCTTCTCTTTGATAGTTGTTTTCTAGATCTTACCTGGTAATAAGAATAAACTTTGGTACATGCAAACCTCAATACTAAGGAGTAAGTTCTAGAAACCATGCATGTGTACCTGGTCTGGTTTGGCTAGTTTCAGTTGTTTAAGAAAATCACTGATATTCTGACACTGGTCACCTTGTAGCTGTAACACCTCCCCATATTATAGGTTTTCAACAGCTGTTCCATTGTAGTTGAATTCCTGCAAAGGCGAAACGAGGAAAACTATCATCTAAACTAATACATGGGCGCGCGTTGATAAGGAATTTCCCCTTTCATGTTATACTCGAAATCTCACTCTATCGCTGCGCTCACTCGTGAGCTATCGAGTAGAATACTCGTAGAAAAATTCCGTATCAACGCGTGCCCATGTATCATTGGTGTTTTAAGGGTAGCTATCGCTATGTACGTCCCTTCGTTCATCAAGCGCTTGAGCCCGCGTTATTGACCGCATACCTGTGACTTAATATTTCCTTAGATTTTCGGCTTTCTCTTTTATGCACATTTGCATAAAACACGCGGGCGATGGCGGCAGCTTTTGGAAGGTATTTATCGGCTAAAACTGCTTCTTATGCATTGATATTTGCTTTTGCTGCATATACCTAAAATTTTCACTTCCTATTTGTTACAGCTCCCCGAGTAAATACAAACTGGATCGATGGTTTGTGAAGAGATTTTGGCGATGTTGGAAAGTTATGACTCCAAGCTGCTCCTCTACGACCTTTCTTCTTTTTGTGCTCTTGGTGGGGTTCGCTTTGGCAGGTAAAAAGGCTAGGACTATTATTTCTAAAATTCGTTTCAGAAAACAGAGGTTCGCATATTCAGTTGCAACTCGGTTATTTCCGTAAAGCTTGTGCTATCCAATTACAGTCTAATTACGCAGTATAGTGATAAATTCGTTTTCCCCCATGAATGTTCCATGTTTTATCCACAACCCCCGCCCCCTAGGGATCGAGGGGTTTGTTTTTCACTAAAGAGACTGCGAATTTTTGTTACCTTTTTGTTCAAAAAAAAGAAAAAAAAAACTTTAGAGGCTTACGGTGATCATAACAGCACATTTTAATACTTTTACTGAAAATAAAAAAAGTAATAAGAAAATGAAAAAATTAACTTGAAATAAAATAAAAAAGGAGTAATTTGAATCAATCTCAGAAAAGGAGTAGGGGGAGGACAGGGGGATGCAGAACTCTCTATCCTCCCTCCCCCTACCCCCCTTCCACTAAATCTCCTCCTGTCAGTTTGGTCAAGGCATTTTATTTCTAATTTTTCTTAGTTTTCAAACTTTTCAAAGTCAATAATTTTATTTTACTTTGTTTTGAATTATTATCTATAACCTTGGACAAAGGCTCACAAAAATTAAAGTGGTTTAAGATAATTATTTGAAACTAAGAAGAATTTTGAACTACAATGAAGAGTCAAATTATCATGTGTGCATTTTCTTCCAGCTCAAATGATGGTTTACAACACTGGGTTAATACCAAGCAGATATTATGAAGTTCTTTTAGCCAGAGATAAAGAGGACTTTTCAAGTCTTTTGATATCATCTCTTCTGATAATCATTGGTGTTTCACTGGTAAGTTTTCAACTGAGATAAAAAAAAACCTCCTTTATGGTATTGACTGTTGGCTCATTATTATCCAAAGCTACAACTTAAGGCTTGCAAACTCCTTTTGTCCACTATTATGAAGAACAAATATTTGGCAAATGTTTTTTCAACTATCTCAAATCCTGAGACTACTGGTTCTTCATCTTTTGCATCCTATATATTACTAATAACTTTTAATTTTACTATGGACTTACTATGGCTTATCAACACATTATCTGCTGTCTAGAATTATATCTTCCAGGTACTGTTTGGGGGGGGGGGGGGGGGACCTAATCTCACAAGCCTTGGTGGTTTTTATTAGTTTTTTTTGCTGATAATTAGGGTTTTTTGGGTGTGGTTTCTTTACCAGTTCCTGTAAATGGTAGTTGTATTATGAAATGGCAACTCAACAGCACAAAAAAATGAGGCTTGTTTTGGGACTAGGCAGTTTATTGAATGTATATAATTTATATTCTGCATACATAAAAATCTAGACTATTACATCAAAGGTATTTGACAGATACACTAATACAGCAGTCCAGTAATCAGGAATTTATTACAAACACCAATGAAATATAGAAACAATCAAAAGTGCTTGTGGTGTGGGTAGGAAACTAAAACTTTCTTTGAAGCTAGATCTAAATTGTTTCTTGCTTGGTTGATTGTAAATAAAAACATGCCCAGATACCCAAGCAATTAGAATGCACTAGCATGGTACAAAGTAACTGGGTCTGTCCAAGTCTTATGAATTGCAAGCTGAACAAATTGCTTCATGTAGGAAAGAACTAACTGCTTTTACCCAGGCTGGACCTCTCACTTATTTATATAGAATTATAGATTCATATTAATAAGGTTAACATTCACATAAAATAATTAAAAAAAAAATTTTGTGCATAGTTTTATACGCTTGTTTTTCCATAGACTATTTCCTCCATAATAATATTTATTTGACTTCTTTTTTATTATTTTTAGGCAAACAGTGCAATGAAATTTGTCTCAAGAATTCTTTATGTCAAATGGAGAGAGTTACTTTGTAGGAAACTTCATGCAGGCTATTTTAAGCATAGGGCTTATTATAAACTGAATGTCCTAGATGACAAATATGACAACGTGTGAGTAGAATGTCCATGTTATATACTTATTGCTGAAATGGGAGAGCTAGATGGGAAAGTATTTAGCCTGTCAGGACCAAGCAGTGAAGTCCATGCCATAAGCAAGAACTACATACAAACTGTATGTTTTCTGTGGCCTAACCTTACACAGTAAATAAATTAATACAATGGCCTCTCTTTTTGCCTTTTGCCTTTTGCCTTTTGCCTTTCTTCTTGTACTCTGCATGTCATATTAGGACTCTGCATGTACACAGGATCCACTGACCCTATCGCTGGCTGGCCTAATATGATAATATTTAATCAATGAATAAATTTTTTTCCTGTTAAGGTAAGTGTGGAACTGTAGGAATATATTTAACAATGAAGAGCTTCATTAGTTGGTATTCATTTTCTTTATTCTCTTAACCTTAATGTGTGATTGAGGGATGATATTGTAGGGTAAATTAGTCACTTTTAGGCTTCAAACAGTTAATAAAGATTTATATCCAAGCAATGTCATGTAGTTGATAATATAGTTGGCCTTGGATGGAGAAGTGTTAGTAGATGGCAAGGGTTTTTGTTACTATTTACATTTCTTTTAATGCAAAATTTCCTTATTTCTTTCAGAGATCAGAGGATTACCCAGGATGTGGAAAGATTTTGCGAAACATTTAGAAAAGTGATCATTGTTGTAGTGGTTTCCCCTTTCACCATTACATATTACACATACCTGTGCTATCAGAGGTGATTATCATATTATATAGATTTTAAGATGAAATTATTATAATTGTTGGTAGCAAAGAAACTGAACTTTCACAATGGAAAAATTAGCCATTTGTGAGAAGCAAAAATTCTTGCCTTCTGCCTTTGGTACACAAAAGGTTGAGGTTAATGAAGCCTCATTGGATGTGCATTTCATTGTGTCTCATGGCCAAGATACTTTACCTTTACAGTGCCTCTCTCTTCACAGGAGCATTAATGGGTTAACTGGTAAACAGAGGAAAAAATAGTTTGGTGGGGGAGGGGAGAGGTGGAGAAACTTAGTGTTGGAGTTATTTAAACTACAGGGGCTCAAAAGTTGTTGATAAATGCAAACCCCCTTCCCCTCCCCCACTCCCAAAATATTTTGCACTCAGGCTGTAAGGTTAGATAGAGAAAAATGAGTTGTTTTTTTGGGTTGGAGGGTGAGGAGAACTACAATAAAAACTGAGGAGGAAGAGAATTAAGCATGCAGAAGACTTAGGTTGTAGGCAGTAGCTGATGTTTTTATGAATTCAATCTTGGATTCATTCTTGGAGTAGGTGGGGGACAGGTTGGTAGATGGGTGGGGCTGGTGGTGCAAGGCAGGGCAAGGCCTAGAAGGGAAGAATTGAAATAGATGGTTGCCTGCTGGTTGAGACTCTGTCTTTAGTAAATACTCTGACCTTTGTTATAATTTGTGTTTGTCATTGCCTTCCTCAACTGCAGTAACCAGCTGATCAAAATAAGCTGTTTATGTATATTTCAGTGGAGATCGCAGAGTGTAGCCCCATAATTATACAAAATTGTAGTAACCCATGAAGCTGAAAAAATTTGGATGTACGACCGTACAACCATATACAAGGTGCTACTTCTATCATGTGTGGTCAACTGTGCTGCAGGCACACCAATGCCATGGCTTTGTTCAGTAGTCCAGTGATCAGTGCACTGGGCTCCGAGTCAGACGACCCGGGGTTCTAGTCGTGGCCGGGGCAAGGTGTTGTGCCCTTGAGATGTGCAGGAAAAAAAAAATGCAAACTCTGCTTTTAGGCTTGGCTAAATTTATATATTAACTAATGCTCATCAGTGTGTTGTTGTTTTGTTTTCAGTTCAGGATATCTTGGTCCAGTGTCCATATACGCCTTCTTTGTTGTTGGAACAATAATAAACAAATTAATAATGTCACCAATTGTTAACCTGGTTGTGAAGCAAGAGAAGCTTGAAGGAGACTTTAGGTAATTTCTCTTATCTCTGTTTGTCCTGGAATTAACCCTTTCACTCCCAAGATCTCATTAGAAATTCTCCCTATTGTACACCATACAATTCTCTTGATGTTACCTGGGAGAATTTGTTTATTGGATCAGCTAGTAATCCCCTAATTGATATTTTTCTTTATTCTCATTACTTGTCTACTTGATATTATATTGATTTTGTAAGGAGAAATTCTGTCTTGGTCACTTATGGGAGTGAAGGGTTAAGCAGAAACCCTCTGAGGTGGAATTTTTTATGTTTGTCTTTTTTTTTGTTCATCTATATTTCGTTTATTTGATTTTTCCTGTGTATTGATATAATTTTTTTGGTGTGAATAGAACAGTTTATTTAGCTTATTTTGTTTCAAGCCTGGCTTAAACAAAAAGCCTTCTTTTCAGAAATTGGTGTCAGAGTCATAGTGATAAATTTGGGTATGATATATGAGGCTTGGGTATCAGTGGTAGGATCTTCACTATCATTGTTGATAAGGATTTTTTCGTTGAAATTGTTTCAGGTTCAAACACATGCAAATCAGATCAAGTGCAGAATCAATAGCATTTTACAGATCTGCTGGCTTAGAAATGAGAAAAACCAACTCAAAATTACAGGTATTGATCATTAGGGATTAATGTAGTGTCAACAGCTAATACCAATGAACTCATTGATGGGTCTCCATGTTACAAAAGAGTAGGCCATTGTCACTTCTTCTGAGGATCTTAGGGTGTTTACGATGAATCTCCAGTGGGGTGCAAAGTCCCTCTCCATGTCCTGGTTGTGAACCCTAGGCAATGTCCCAAAGTAGGGGATGGGAGAGTGAGGGTGAAGTACAATGGGAACTCCACTCCACAAGTTTAACAACTTGCAGTTGGTAACATTGAAGGCTTGATTGGAACCCCACGGCAGGGCAGCAAACAGACCTCTGGTGCGTTGGAGAAGGCTAACCCTTATATGGTGGATTCAATGAGTTACTGAAACTGAAACTATGCAAAACTTTGCCTGATCTTTATAGCAAGAACAGATTTACCAGGAAACATTCAATCAGAATGTAACGATGGTTCTATTGTTAATCATGGGATTTATGTTATGGTTTAGCTCATGAAAAGTTCGATGTCTGAATGAAAGGCATTTCAAATAGATTTCTGACCAAGCCTTGCTGGTGGGAAGAATGGCTGCATTGGCAAAACTGACATAGCTAGCTGTCTTTATTGTGATTCAAATGCTGAACTTTTCATGTACAATTTAATTCTGATGAATATATAAGGTTTGACTTGTGAAAAGTTTGGTGTTTGAAGTTGGCTCTTCTCTAACTCAAATCCCTGTCTTGGATTGTGTTATTTTTACCAGACTGGTGAACTGTTATTCTTTCTTTCCAGCTGTACTGTTGAAATTTTTCCTTTTACAGCTCATCTCATTGCTCTGATTCAGTATATTCAGCATAATGTTGTCTTTTTTTCTTTTTTTAGTCACTTATAAAAGTTCAGACCAGAATTGTGACCTTTGAGAGCTTCCTTTTCTGTAAGTTCTTTAAAATTATAGTAAAATCATCAGAAATCAAATTAAATTTATGTCAAGTTGCCAAATGAGTAACTCTTATTTACTTACTGACTGAGTCGGAGGGCTGGATGGGAAAATGTTTGGCTCCAGGTCATGATTTTGCTAAATGTTTTCCACTCCAGCTGGGCCTAATTGAAACTACAATAACCGTTTTATCATATAACCCTCACTTTTTGTCTTTCCTCTCCTTATCTTTCAGCTTGCATGTACATGTAGCTTGGCTATTTGGCTTTTGGTGGCCATGGTCATGTCCTTGTATGTAGCTTGGCTATTTGGCTTTTTGTGGCCTCAGTCATGTCCTTGCATGTAGCCCCCATACAGGGATTTTTGTCCAATTTTCTCCCCAATGAACGAGGAGGTGGTGCAAGGCATTACCAGTTGTATGATGAAAATATTTGTGATCAACCTTTCTTTTATGTTATTTTGCAGTCTCTATAAATATGTTTGATTATGTGGGTGCAATTCTTAGCTACCTTATTATTGCAATTGCTTTGTTTGGAGGAAAGTTTGACAACATGTCTACAACTGCTCTTGGTGGAGAGATAAGTAGGGTATGTATGAAGGGTCTCTGTCTTTATTTATTTCAATATCCTGCCAGTGAAAACCAGTGATGTCATTGATAGTATTACCATACTGTTTTGTGGTAACCTGAAGACTGACCAGGTAGAAGTCTGTTGCCTCATGGAATTCACTGACACAAAATGCTCTTAGGGTAGTTAGGCATAAACTAAATGATTTCGTTTCTGTAATGTTTTTTAATACTTCAATGGTCAGGGCTAGCTTCTTGTCTTTCTCTCCATTCCCAGGTGGAAATCTTATTAAGATCTTGGAAGATCTTGTAAGATCTTGGAAGATCTTGTAAGAATCTTATAAGATGGCAATTAAGATGAAGATCTTACTAAGATCTTATTAAGAATTAATAATCTTAATAAGATCTTGCCAAATTTCTTGAACAAATCTTAACCAGGTTTGAGCATTGTAAGATCTTAAAAGATCTTATTAAGTTTATACAAGAATCTTGTAAGAATCTTGACAAAATTTAACAACACATGGGGATTAAGATCTTGGAAGGTTCTTAACAAGATCTTATTAAGTTTATTTAAGAATCTTGTAAGAATCCTCACAAAATTTTACAAGAAATGGGGGTTAAGATCTTGAAAGGTTCTCAACAAGATCTTATTAAGTTTATTTAAGAATCTTTTAAGAATCCTAAAAAAAATTTTACAACACATGGGCATTAAGATCTTGAAAGTTCTTAACAACATCATATAAAGTTCACTTAAGAATCTCAGTTGTAAGAATCCTAATCTTTAAGAAAAGGAAGATCTTACAAGCTTCTTGACAAGATCTTGGTAAGTTTGTTAAGAATCTTAATAATTAAGTAAGATTTGTAAATGTAACATCATAAAGATTCTAGACAGGATTTCATCTAAAGTTCATCTAAGAGTTTTGTAAGAATCAAAATTTTAAGATCAGTAGGAATTTAAATGTTCTTGACAAGATTTTATCAAGTTCATTCCAGTACATTCTTGAGTAACTTGAAATGCTTATCCTGTTCTGTTCATAAGAGAGCATGGGGATGCATAAGGCTTGAAACCTCTCACACCTGATGTGAAAAATCCCATGTCCAAAAGGGGATCAAATAACGTCAAGTAAGCTTCCATGGTATGGTGTGCAAATTTCAGACCCGAGAACACAATACACATGCAGCTGCTTTCTAATGAGGTAATTGTTCCACTGGAATTATGGTATCAACAGATTAAATTTGGACAGACTTTTCAGATTACATTTGATGATTGATTATGAAATATACTGAACAGCTAGTTTAAATAATCACTAATCATGTTCATAGGGAGTGTCTAGAAAGGGATTAAACCTTCCCATCTTTGCCTTGAACATAAAGACACCCATAGATAATGTCACCACATTCCACAAGCAAGAGACTTTCGCTGATATGGTTCAGAAAAAAAAATATGGCAGTATGCAGACAGATGGCAGAATGAAAAGATGTATTTAAAAAAAATTTATAGCTAGCTACTTGTAAAAATATTTTTCAAGAAAGTTGCACGAAATTTGTACTTTCACCAAGGCATTCCACGCCACAGCGCATACGCAGAATTGCAAATTGTACACTTGATCGTTGTTGTTAACCGTTTTTGCATCATATCGTTTCGGACAAAGTTCGACAGAAATTCTACTTTGGTCGAGTGTTATCTGCCTGGTTGAGAAATTTAACCGTGCCTTACAGCCCTAAAGAAGAAGAATGATTTTGAGAATTAGGATTTTACCGACCAAATTCTTTACAATATAACTAACAAATAAACATCGAAAATTTGCAGACCGGTCAGATGGCAGAAATTAAAAGTATTTTTAAAAAGTTTATAGGTAGTTACTTACAAAATACTTGCGAGAGTTGCGTGACATTTTGTACTTTCACTAAGGCTCTCCCCAGTCTCCCGCTACGGCCGGCGCAAAATTACAAATTGTTCACTCGACCGTTGTTGTCAACCGTTCACGCGCCATTTTGTTTCGGCAAAGTTCTACAGAAATTTTACTTTGGTTGAGTGTTATCTACCTCGTTGCGAAATTTAATTGTGTCTAAAGCCCTGGCGAAGAATAATGATCTCGAGAATTAGGATTTTACAAGCCAAGTTCTTTGCAAAATCACTAATGTTACTGTCGCTTAAAATACAGAAAATGACGCAGTCGGTAAGTAACATGAGTTTACAGCACACCAGAGAAGATAAATCGCGTTTTGCTTTTCTTGTGAAAGAACACTACGATTACACATTCAAGGTTGCGATATCCTTGTTTTATTCTGTCACGTGAAGTGGCCTCAGGTGAATAGTTTACTCATCTAAGCAGATAGAAAGCACATGTATGATTGTGCACGACACTCGCTTCATAACTCAAGGAACACATTGGTCTTGGTAGTTTAAGTATCTTGAGAAGATTTCCAAAAAAGCAACTAGTGCACGACTGCAACTGAAGCAAATGAAGGCAAATCATCCCGAAGGTAAGTGCTACTGACTTTTATTCATTAAGTTCACGTTATCAACATTACACATCTGCTGGAAGGTGATGCGATAGACTTATTTCTCGCACTTTTTAGATTCTTTTAGCATGGACGAAAAAAGTGACGATAAGTTTATGTAATTGCAAGGCCACGGTATTTTTATATAAGGCAAATCATAAAATCTCGTCAGGGTTCGATTTCGTCAGGAAGCGTTTTTGTTTAGAATTGAGTGGAAACTGACACGAGATGTAACGCTATCATCATCAAAACCCCGTAACGGCGGCTGCTAACCTTACTGCACTTGTAGCAATTCTCTCAAGTCAGTTTTAAAAGAGAGATTGTTCCGGATTTAAGTGTTGTAGGCAGAATCATCGTAGCTTCCAGTCGTCTCGCATGGAAATGGTTCACAATAAACAATTAATTTGTCTTCGGCTTTACTAATAACCACTAGAAGTTAAGCTAGAAGGGTGCAATAACAACGCGAAATCGATTATGGAATTACTTTATTCCCAAATAATGAATTATAAATTGCCACGTTCTACTTAAAAGTTTCCACTGATGATGATGAAAGCCAAACTGGGTTTGATTATCACGACCATGTCCACAGTGATGGGAATCTTCCCAAAGCAAACAAAAATTACCAAAAAATGGGAAGTTCTTCTGATGATGTAAGAACTCTAAATATTCAATGTTGGTGCATGATAGTTCATTTCCCCCCTCCTTCAAGACTTCATTGACTTAGATGGCTTAAGGAAGAATTTTGGCACTGTTATCCTGTTAATTTTTACTCTAACACATTCTATACCTGTATTAATTCCATGCAACATTTTTTGTATTTTGTTTGGTTCTGTTTAGTTTTTATTTGTTTTGTTTTGTGAATGTGTGTGTATTTTTTTCTGGTTTTCATTTAATGCTGAGTCATGATTCCTTGCTTCCCTTTCTCACAATTTTCTTTGTTCTAAAGGTTAATGAAACTTAATTCAGTGGAGGGATTGCTCAACAAATGTAAACATTTTTTCAATTCATATTCACAGGAGAACTGGAGAAATAGGATCACCTGTAAAAATGATTTTATCCTGAATAAAGTAGACTTTGAGTCCCATCTTAATGCTACAAGCACAGAATGGGATAGAAGGGTGGCAACTCCTGATTGTAAAAAGGTAATTTTTCATTTATCAACTTTTTGTGGGAATTTGGAATAGCTGTTTCAGCAGTGCAAAGCGTAAACAAAGTTTGTTGGATTGGAGTTGGGCAGTGCAAATTGCCAAGATTCATAACTGGGAACCTGTGCATAAAAATTTTGCTCTTAAAGATGATAAATTCTTGTTAAAGATAGTCACTACCTCCTTTCCTTTGCATACAGATGAGGCATGATGGTGATCAAGGAGAACCATTGAGAAGCTCCTCCCCTCTACCTTAGTAAGTACTCCTCACAATGAAACCAAGCTCCTATTACTCCTCTCTGGCAGGGATTTTAAAAAATACGCTCTCAAGGTTTTATTATATTTTGTACCTGTATACCAATTACTATTTTCTTTTTTTCTTTTTTTCTTCCCACAGGAGCCATAAATCAGAAATTTGGTGATGCCCAAATGAATAAGAGGTGGTCTCAAATAAGGCTCTACTTGAATAAAAAAAATTGCTTGGATTCCAAGAGAAAAGTTCACAATGTAGAGGGCAATGTTGAATGAACTAAAGCTTGGTTGATATTTGTACAAAATTGAAATATTTGCAAATTTGCTTGTCAAGTAGCTGTCAAATTGACTAAAATACCAACTGAGATGAGTGTTGTGAGCTTTAATTCTTTGAACACGTTTGCTGCAATACAAAATTTTGTTGTTTTTTTTTTTGTTTTCATGCTTAAATTATTCTAAAAGAAGAAAAACCATTGCAGTTTGAATCAAACGAAGAACAATTTAAAACTGGGACATGCCTTTAGTTATTATGGCTTATTTGTGTAAGGATAACTATGGTAGTTCAAATCAAACTGTCAAATGACTCCAACAATTAAAACAATTGTTTTTTTTAAATTTTTAAAACACACCAAAGGGAAGAACAAGAACTCTTCTTGTACAGTTGTCATTTAAATCGTGCATGTTTACCAGTTAACGTTTCTTATCAAGATATTTTTTAGTAATTAATTTCACAGTGTTGAGAATTTGCAATAAATTTTGCTTAATGTTGGATGAAGAAATTCTTTCTTAGTTGTGATCTCCATTCCTCAATCATCCAGTTACTGAATATTGCATAAACCATCAGTTACCTACTATGGTCTGAAAAAAATATGATACTTAAGAATTTTTACAGATTCTGCAAAAATTCTTGTAAGTTGTTTGAAAATCTCACAAGTTCTTGTAAGTTCTTTTAGAGATCATTAAGACATTGTTGAGAATCTTAACAAGTTCTTTTGAAAACTTGTGAAGGTACTTAATTAAGATTCTTGTCACAGGAATCCTACCAGATCTTGTAAGATTCTTGTAAGTTTCTTACTAAGATACTTATCAAGATTCTTAGTTAAGAATCTTATAGAATCTGGTAAGATCTTGTCACAAGATTCTTACAAGAATCTTGTAAGATCTTACAAGATCTGGTAAGATCTTGTCGCAAGATTCTTACAAGAATCTTGTAAGATCTTACAAGATCAGGTAAGATCTTGTCACAAGATTCTTACAAGAATCTTGTAAGATCTTACAAGATCAGGTAAGATCTTGTCACAAGATTCTTACAAGATCTTGTAAGATCTTACAAGATTCTTGTAAGATCTTACAAGATTCTTGTAAGATCTTACAAGATTCTTACAAGATTCTTGTAAGATCTTACAAGATTCTTGTAAGAATCTTGTGACAAGATCTTACAAGATCTTGTAAGGTCTTACAAGATTCTTAATTAAGAATCTTAATAAGAATCTTAGTAAGAAACTTACAAGAATCTTAGTAAGATCTTAATAAGATTTCCACCTGGGTTATTTCACTAGCTTCAGTAAGTCTTTTCCAACCATAATATGGTGGCTTAAACTGTTGACTTAATATCGGGTTTTTGACTATCGAAACTACTCTCACTAATTGCATTGGGATCTGCTCCTTTAACCAACAGTGGACCCTTACCAGAGTGTTTGCATTTCAGTGTTTTATTGGTGAACAGGGGGGGAGAGGGAAAGTTTACTTCCCCACTCCTCCCTCCTCCTTTTGACCAAGGCTTAATTCTAGACTGTACATCAAATTTTCAAATCTGTCGAATTCATCAAATTCTCTTTTTGTTAGTTCTTGTCTCTTTTATCCCAACTTCAATACAACTTGCAATCCATAGATGTAGAATAAACATCTGGATGACTTCTCCTACCTAGTGTTGGTATACACCACTCATTTATAACTAATCTCCCATTTAATATTCAATAAAATCCCTGATATCTTATATGTTTTTTATAACTGCAAGGTTGCATTCATCTCAAACTTTTAGAACTCATTTTTTGCCATGTACCTGATAAACTGCTGCACACAGCTGATTGACTTGTCGGTAGATGTTACCAATATGGCTGGATATGTTCACAGGTAAGCTTCTTGTGCTTAACATTATTCTCTATACATTTGACAGGGGGAATTTGTGTCACAATCTTGAGCTTCTTTATAAGTAAGTGATCTTTTCCATTATTCCTGACTTAAATGCATTGATTTAGGGGGGTATTTGTGAGGAGAAATTAGATGCTAGTCAGTCTTAGAGGGTTTAATGGGAACAGAAAAATGATCTTGGCTTTAGTTGTTAGGATGCTTTTAGATAAAAAGACAAGAAATTCAAAAAAGGTTGAGTTTAATAAAAAAATTTACAAAGAAGCAATGCTTCATGTATGCTGTTGGCTCCTCTATCATTGAATTTCCACTGAATTTTTTAACTTCCTCTTGGATCCCCAGGATAGGTCAGTTGTTGGAGGTTTTCTCTGACATGAAAACTGAAACAGAGCAGAAGACCAAGGAACATCCAGAACATTTCGGGTAATCCTAAGTTAGACACATACATGTAACTATATGTTTTGATTTAAAAACTGGATCACTGGATAATGCAATTCAAGAGGTTTCATTGGCGTAGCCATCATGGGCTATGAGCCATTATACCAAAGTGTGTATTGCAATGACTTAAACCAAAAGTGTTTTTGTACATTGAAACATTCTGTTTGTTCTTGTAAAAAATTTAGGGAAAATTTGTATATATTTTGGGGCATTTTTAATAAAACTATTATTCCACTTGTGCTTGTTAATATCTATCTTCTCATTTTTGGTGTGTGCTTGTGGAATAACTGTTATATATAATAAGCTGTATTCTACACTCATTCACACTGTATTCACTAATAGAGGACAGATTCATGGTTGATATCACGATAAACATCATTTTGTTTTATCAATTAATCTTTTCACTCCCAGGAGTGATTAACAAGTAACTTCTCTGTACAATATCCATGCACTATCTAGCAAACAGGTAATAAGAACTCTCAAATGTACCTGGTAAAAGTTATCTTGATCTAACACCAAATTCTTGTAACTTATATACAAGGAAATGTGTAGCAGCTAGAGGGGAGAATGAACAATCAGATGTTAGGAGTTAAAGGGTTAAGACAAATAAAATTTATGTTGCTGTGGGTCTGAGCAGTAATAGATCATAGTGGACATCAAATATGGACACACTCAGCTGCACCCCTCAAGGGCCAATTTTTCATTCTTAGCACATTTTGGCTCCATCTATGATCCATTACTGAACAGATCGACGACATCATAGAATTTCTTCGTTAAACTGAGTATGTTGTTTCTTGTTTTTTCTGTGAATTGATTGCTCAACACAAAACTCAATGAAAGAGTATTTTAAAGGGATTAATTTGGAAGTTGAAGCTTAAGAAGGTGAACTTGTAGTGTTATGTTGTAGTTCAGTTGACAAGGCATTTTTCATATAAATTTTTTTTAATGCTTCAGTAGAGTTGAGAATTTAGCTTCACAAGACAGTGATGTTATATTCAAGTTCAGCTGTGTTTCCTATGCTCCGCCAAATTGCACAGATGCTCTGGTCAAAGGTGAGATATAACGTCCAGCACTAGATATAAAATTTGCATAATTATTTCAGCCTGGTACTTGTAACAGATGTATTGGTAGCTAAATATGAAAAATTCCGTCTATAAAACTAGCTTTTTCTTAATGTTTGTGGCCTTACATTGTGGCTGTTGTTACTGGAGGCATTCGCAAAAAACTGACTAATCAGTGAAGTGAAGTGAGAGATAAATACCTCGTCAATTCTTCGTTATCTTTGCCTTATTGGTCTGAGGTGCTGGTTGGAACAATCTAATAATTGAGTTGGTTTATTGTTTGTTTTCTGTAATATGTTTGATCAATTTTGATTATTATATGTAACTTTGGTAAATTTTACTCTGTTTTGAAGCTCATTGTGAATTTTTTCTAGATCTTGATTTGGAGATTCGCCATGGCCAGAATATTCTCGTAACAGGAACCACTGGTAATTGTGTTTGCCATCCTTGACTTTGCTGCACTGAAATAAATTTATATTTCCTGTAATCACTGACTTGAAAGCCATTGGAGAATTTTTTGTCTGGAAACGAGCCAATGAAAACCCACCTGAAGGGCGGGAAAACGCGGGTGACAAAGGCGGTTTGCATCTGATTGGTTGAGGGGGTAGCGCGAATTTTTAAACCAATCACTTTGTCACTATTAATATGTGTAACTTTTTCTTTTCTATCAACAAACATTAAGAGGTCAGGCTCCTTCAAACTTATGGTAGTTTTGCTCATTCAAATAGAGCCAACTCCTCCAACGAAAAAAAAAAGTCGGAGAATGCTGCTATGATTTCGCAAATGTTTCTCTTCATTGAAGTGGTTTTCTATTTTCTTTTTCCAGGAAGTGGAAAGAGCTCTTTGTTTAGGATCCTGAGCGGAATGTGGGCTCCTCTTTCAGGTATGATATATTTACCCAAATGTAACATGAACCTTTGTAGAATTAGCTATTTTGAATATCGTTTTATTGTAATTTCTTGTAGTAGCTGTTACAAAAAGTTTCCAATATGATTGTATTTTTATGTTATTGATGTCACTCCATAACGACCCTCGTACAGTCTCTGGTGGTGAAACAGAGAATTAACTCTGAAGTGTAAATTAAAGTGCTATTTAAACCCATGAATAACCCACAGGGCGTTAGCCCTAATAAAGGGAAACAGGGAACCACACGAGGCAAAGAAAAAATCTTTTGACCTCGGTGGGAATCGAACCCACGACCTCCGGATTAGATCTACCGTTACTCTGCCGACTGAGCTACGAGGTCGCACAGAGAAAGTCGGGGACGACTTTCATATGTACCCTTACTTTCTCTTCGCCGCGATTCACCATCCTAAATCGTCCCCGACTTTCTCTGTGCGACCTCGTAGCTCAGTCGGCAGAGTAACGGTAGATCTAATCCGGAGGTCGTGGGTTCGATTCCCACCGAGGTCAAAAGATTTTTTCTTTGCCTCGTGTGGTTCCCTGTTTCCCTTTATTAGGGCTAACGCCCTGTGGGTTATTCATGGGTTTAAATAGCACTTTAATTTACACTTCAGAGTTAATTCTCTGTTTCACCATTTGTGTTCCCAGTGCTACGCGGCACAACATTCATATGTACCCTTACTTTCTCTTCGCCGCGATTCACCATCCTAAATCGTCCCCGACTTTCTCTGTGCGACCTCGTAGCTCAGTCGGCAGAGTAACGGTAGATCTAATCCGGAGGTCGTGGGTTCGATTCCCACCGAGGTCAAAAGATTTTTTCTTTGCCTCGTGTGGTTCCCTGTTTCCCTTTATTAGGGCTAACGCCCTGTGGGTTATTCATGGGTTTAAATAGCACTTTAATTTACACTTCAGAGTTAATTCTCTGTTTCACCATTTGTGTTCCCAGTGCTACGCGGCACAACATTCATTCTCGTACAGTCTCTGATTGGTTATTCTTGGGATGGAAATTTCCCCCCCGCCTTGAACAAACAATCACGGATCTCTAAAAATTGTGTATCGGGATGGGAAAAACTGAGCCGGTGAAAGAAAAAATACCTTTTATGGCCTCTGACCTCAATTTGTTTGAAAGTAGGCAGCTTGCATAAGATTTCATGCAACAATTTGTCAGGTCGCTTATTCTTTTTCCATTTTTTACAGGAGAGGTTATAAGGTTTTTACCTTTCGATCCCAAAGTTGTCTTCTTCCTACCACAAAAGACTTTCGTTACGGATGGTACACTACGACAACAGGTAAAGTTCTCCTGATCTCAGCGCCAATGACAATAAGAAACAAACTAAAGAAAAGTTATGAGGGAGACAGGTTTGACGAACAATGATTGGCAAACTAGTACGCGGCAAAACACAACAAAAACACAGGAGTCAAACGTAAGGCATGCGCAGTGGAGTAACTTTTTACCGGCCGCGCACCAAGGAAAACTTAAGAAACAACCACTGTCACGCAAAATGTGTGGGAAAAAAAAGACGTCGGAACGTTCGTTTAAATCTGTAAAATGGAACGAAAGTAGGAAAAAAAAACTGAGTATTTTCGTACACAGAGCTTTTTGGGCTTTACCAACTGCAACGTATTCGCCTGTGTGGTTGTCGATAAGACAACACTTGGCTTTGACAGTCTGGAAACACGCCACGGAGGCACATGCGCTCTGGTTTGACCACTGTGTTGATGTGACGTCAAGTAATACGTCTGGTACGTTTTCCCGCGCTGTTCGTCGGTCACGTGTGTTTTCTCTGACTTCTCTTGTTGGTGAACTACTTTTCGTCATTGATCAAGGCTTAATCATTTTTAAATTGGAGATAAGTCTATGATATGGCTCTGAAATGGGGGAGATACTACTCAAAATGCTTGATTTCCCCTCAGATACCATAATCATCGTTATTTTGTCGCCCGTAGTTAAACTGTCTGTCTTATTTTTATTTGTTGTTGATTTTTCCAGTTAACTTACCCTTGTGAAAATCTTCTCCTTTATGGAGGCCACTCTGAAGCAGGTAATGACAGTTATGGTTCAGTTCGTAGTTACTTCAATACGCTCTCTGATTGGTCGTGAAAACTCGCGCCACCCTCTCCACCAATCATATGCAAAACTAACAATTATGGCCACGTGCCGATTTTGGTATTGATTTATTTGGTTTTAGTCTTCAAAGCTCTACAGAAGCACGCTTTATTGGTTTCTCCTTGTTAGCTAGCGATTTTCCTCGCTGTGAACATGCGCCGTTAACCAACCAATAACTAAATGTGATCGTAAAAATTTCGATTAGTGAAAATTTGCATGTATCTTCCAATGTGTATTTCGCCATATTTTCATTTTAAACACAGGTGACGAAGACGAGAAACTTCTTGGATTGCTCGACACTGTAGGGCTTGTAAGTAAATGAAGTGAACTTGTCAACTACACAAGTGAAATTCTGAGATTTCGTGGAGGAGAATGCATAGAACAAGTGAAAAGGAGGGAAGCTTTCGCTTACCTTTCCCTCGTTCACTGTTCCTAAATAGAAGTTGTAATCAAATCCTGGTTTTTGGAAACGAACGCAATACTGGAACATTAGTGTTGTGAAGACAACAAACGGTATTTCGGTTTAGAAAACTCACGGTTTAATTTCACGGTTTCTTTAGTTTTACATTTTCATCTCGACTCTAGCGACGACTCCGACAACTACCTCGAAAACCTGACCGCGTGCGAATTACAAAATAAGAGTAACTGTCAATCAAAAAAGTGAAATCTGATCACTCCAAAACCTACGCGTACAATTGCGTGACGCGTGACTCAAAGTGTCTTTTGTCCAATTAGCGTAACAGCCCTCATTTCTTTGTTCACTCTACTTCACTCCATGAACATCTATGAACATCTCGGAAGCAAAAAGTATTATTTTATCAGGGTCAATCAGATTTACCAATATCTTAGAAACTGCGTGAAGACATCAGCTCGACGCTTTCCTCTATGGAAAACTCCTCAACCTGTGTTCGCATCGGGGATGTCTACTGAAAATGCTCAAAGAATTTTGTTCCTGTAGTCTCAGATAATTTCCGGTTTTCGTCGCTTTGATCTCCTATCCTGTGTATGGTCGCCGCCGCTCCCCCTCCCCCCCCACCCTCCAAAAGATGGAGGGTAGGGGGCAGGTGAACATAAGTTATGATTTCCCTCATTGGGAATTTTATCACCATTAACACGTTTATTACAGAAATGAAAAGAAATATTTAAAATTCCTTAAGCTAATTTACTCAAATTGGGTTTACTGAGGTTCATTTGTGTACTTTGTTTCTCTCTCTCCTAAGACAAATCTCTGCAGCCGAGTGGGTGGCCTTGATAGTCCTGTGGAATGCAAGTGGTAGGTGATGAAATCTCGAACGCTTCTGCATGTCTTTGCTCCTCAGCTTGTACAGGCAGAAATGCACGGAGAAAGCTTGCTTTGCTCCCACGAAGCAAGCGATTATGAGTCAATCCTAAGCCGCAACGCAGCTTTAAGTCTTTCAAAATTCTCCCATAGAAAATCTGCTTGTTGTTTGATTGTTTGTATTTTTAGTTAAAACTGATTATTATTCCAGATGAGGAACTTAGAAATATCTTTTGATGCAGGGAGGACATGCTGACTCCAGGAGAAATGCAACGGTTATCTTTCGCTCGTTTGTTCTATCAAAGACCACAAGTAGCGCGTAAGTAAAAAATCTCACTTCTTTTGGACAAAGTTGAAAATTATTAACGCTAAATAGCTTCATTGTTGATATTATTTTTTTAATTTTTTATGGAACAACAATTGTTCTCTTCAGTCTTAGATGAAGCTACAAGTGCCTTAGACACTTCCACGGAGAGCAAGCTGTATTCGATTTGCAAGGACTTTGGAATCACTGTGTCAAGCGTTGGTCATAGGAGATCCCTCAGGCAGGTATGTATCTTCGCGCAAACGAGAGCGAGAACGAACGAAATAACAAGTGTAGGAATGGACTGACGAAAGAACGCACGAACTCAGGAGCGCGCTTACTAACGCAAAAACGATTACACGAAAGCACGAAGAACCAAATGGAAGAATTGAAATGACTTGACACAAATGCATGGATTGGTAACGTCCCTCTTCAATATTTTTTCTTTAGTTTCACGACTTTGAGTTGAACCTTGACGGAGAAGGAGGATGGGAATTCAAGAAAATTGAAGATTAGTGAAATTTTGCAAGGAGGTCGAGAAGCAAATTGAATGTTGAAAGTAGTAAGGATTTTTAGTAGGTTTTGCCGCACCTGGCTTTGTGATTGGATGACAAAAGCAGTGCAGCTCACGCTTTCCCACGCTTTGCTGCTGATCACGTGTATTAGCTTTTCACTCATTGGCTCACTGCTGTTTTCACGATTTATCAGATAAATCGCTACATTTGTTTTGTAGTCACTCACAAAGGAGGGAAATTTTATATTCTGCAGTCTGAGTATGGGGGCGAGGTGCCGGCCTATTGTCTAAGATTGCAACTTCATGATTTCATGTAGAATTACATTTCTGCTATGTGTTCATAATAAAAACTTTTATATTTGCAGTAACGAATTATGAATGCGAAATTTAGCATTCCCTGTGTCACAAAATTTGTTCGTTGGAGACAATCCAGTAAGTTATAATAATTCAGAGAAATTTATTCACAATTCTACCTTTGAATTAAATCCAAATACAATTGTTGATATATTTTGGATAGAATTATTTCTAATATATTGATATTTTTGTCTTATAACCACTTAAAAAAAAACAGACAGGTTCAGTGTACTTATTCAACCGTCGTTTTTCTTCCTTAACCAGAACACTGAGCAGCGAGATTGCGATATTAGTGCACGCTTGGAGTTTTAAACAATTGCTATCACTTTTACTGTTTCCCTTGTGTAGCTGCCTTTGATGAAGTTCTTTGTGAAGGCTTCAACTTCCCTCGCGATCGTGGTGAGATTTGTGATCAGTTGGTTCGTTGGGTTTATTGGAAAAGTGAGAATTTATTGGTTTTCTCATGATGGTTATTCGCTGATAGACTCAGGTGTGCGTGTCGCTTTTTCAAGTTGGGAATGCCCGTAACTTTTTGTCCCCGATGTTTCCAGGGAACATACTCAGTCGACTGTCGGAAAAAAAGCGGGTGTAATGACACTACTCCTTGATTGAAATCGGTAGATCGTCCAATAAGATAGGCTTATTGGGAGGCATTCGACCCCTTCATCAAAAATTTAATATATAACATTAATAATAAATATCAGAAGATTGCTACCTGTAATCTTCTGTCAATATGAAATGATGCATGGTAATTAAAAATATATTTTTATATTATTTAAATATATATTTCGTAATATATCATTTTTTCTTAATTCAATCTACAGCATCTGTCAAGTTATTTGAAATCCTAATTTTAAGTAAATGAAATGTAACGACAATGAAATGCATCGTGGTATATATTTACACTATTGCATTCATTGAATTTTTAAGACTCTACAGATCGACGTTTAAGTTCAGAGAGTTGCTTGTAAGCCTTAGTTAGTCATGCATTAAAATTTAAATTTATTTGAATATTTTGAGGAGGGTTCTTTCTTTGAGGCGGAATCTACTGAATCAAGAAATCGAAAGTAGTGTTTATATACCATCTCCCCCCCTCCCCCCTCCCCCCCCCCCCATTCCGCGTTGTAGGATGGTGTGGTGCCGAGTTCTCTAAATTCAAAACTATTTGAAAATAATTTCTTTGTAAAAAAATAGCGTTTCAGAAACCTTCTCAACGGCACCACTTCAGTTTGTGTGACCTCATTCTGCGTTACTCTTTCTATTTTAATAGCTTTGGTGTCATCGCGTCGAAAAATATTACATTCGTGTCAGCTCCAACTTGTGGCGAACACATCCAACTTTTGTTCTCTTTAACCCTTTAACTCCCAGATCAAATGTTTATTTCTACTTATAGTCAACCATAAAATTCTTATAATGTTAGTTCAGGAAATTTAGTATTGGATCAACTAATTATCCCCAAATTGATATTTTTCTTTATTCTCATGACTTATCTGCTTGATATTGTCTTGATATTGTAGGGAGAAATTCTGTCTTGGTCACTCATGGGAGTTAAAGGGTTATTAACTCCTTGCGATATCACCTCTGAATGAAACATGACGGTCACGAGAATAAAGGAAATGATAAGCTACAATCTCTTGATTGTTAGACAAATTCTCTTTACCAGCACTTTAGGAAATGAATAGAGAACGGTGTGGAGAATATGCATACTGATATTGAGGTGTAAAGTGTTAAAAGACAATCGTTGCGTGATATTGATGAGTTATGTTGGAAAGGGACTAGAATAGAAACAACCTTAAGCGACAGGCGATATTTTTGTGTGTTCAAGCGAGTCACACGCTCCGTGTCTTCGCCTTTTACGTTCTACCCTCTCCTACCCAGCACGTGCGCAGTTTGTGATTGTAACCTTATCACGAGAAAGTGGTGTGACGTGTAACGGGTTAAAGGACAATCGTTGCGTGACATTAATTAGTTATGTTGGAGAGGGAACCGTGTGCGACAGGCATTATTGTGCGTGTTTAGGTGAGTCACATGTGCCGTGTCTTTGCCTTTTACGCTCTTCCCTCTCCCACCTAGCACGTGCGCAGTTTGTGGTTACTGTAGCAGGTTATAATCTTATCACGAGAAAGTGGTGAGACGTGTTAATGGGGTAAAGGACAATCGTCGCGTGACATTAATGACGCACCGAAAGCACGCCACTATTATAACTGCCAATCCAAGCTGAAGGGCTAAGGAAAGAGCAAAGGCAACCCAAGATGAAGGCTGTAGTTTTCCTTCTTGTCTCTCTGCTTGCAATTGCAATAGTTTCCTGTAAGCAAATCAGCTACCAGGAATGCCGGTTTACTAAAGAGCTGGGTGAAATCGTCTCCATTGATATAGCGCCGTGCGAGAAAGAACCGTGCGCCCTGAAGAAAGGAGGCAATGAAACAATCACCATCACCTTCATCCCACACGAAGTTGTCACCGGCGCTAAGATTTACGCATACGCTATCTTTGGACTGATACCCGTGCGCCTACCGCTGCCGAATCCTGATGCGTGTCAAGGCTACGGTTTATCTTGTCCATTGAAGAGCGGTGTCAAAGTGGAGTTTGCTTTGGTCGAATTCATCTCACCCGATTTCCCGAGCGGTAACTTGAAACTAAAAGCGCAAATCAAAGATCAAAATGGCAAGTCTTTGATCTGTGGGATTGTTAAGTTGCATATTCAGTGAACTTTGTTTCAGTATACTGTTATATTGTATGTCTCTTAGACTAATTAGTTCTGGTTGGTCAGTGTGAGATAATTGGTTTTTCGCATCCTTTTGCTAGATTTAATTAGGAACAATTTCATTCGAGTTAAGTTTTTATTTTGAAACATTTCGTCACGTTACAGTTCGATACAATTG